>NC_026480.1:1325570-1417462 GCF_000328475.2 Mycosarcoma maydis
ATTCTGTGGGGGAGTCAAGAAAGCCAGAGATGATGGGGTTGGGAAGGGGGAGTTGAGAGTGGATGTTAGTTTGGGAGGGGTGGAGGAGACTCGTGATTTACGTTGAGGCGATGGAGTGGTGTGTGAATGGCTGGGGATGATTTACACGGACGTGTTCTAGCTGTGCGGAGAGTGCATGGATCACGGAACAAAGGCGCACATGTCATGTGGCAGCTTACGCGTGTGCGGGCTGTGGTTGGACTCGCTATGTATGATGTGGTTATCGAGTGCGCTAGTGATCGAAGGTGTTGGTGAGACGACGGTAGTCGACGTAGTCCTTTCAGCACTCTGGTTGCGGTGCGTGGTGGAATGGTGCAATCCGAACTGACGACTGGTCTTGGCATCTCGTCGGTAACTCTAACACAGGTGGTGGAAACCGCGGCCTCAGCTTTTCGCCATCTGCACCAACGCCATGATCAACGTGCGCCGCTGTATCGTCGTGCACACTCCGCTGTTTGACCAGACCACTAGCAGCCGAGATGTCATTCTTGTCCACTCTGTGGTGCGAAAATGCCATGTGATTTACCCGTACGTCTTTGCGCCAGAAACTGTCTTTGCGCCAAAACGCGCACACGTGCACACCCCATTCAGCCATCGCAACAAGCGGGTTCCAGAGCGGTTTGCCAACCTCATCAAACGCGACATGACCACGATGCGATCCGTAAAGTGCAGCAGCGACACTTGGCTCGGCTTTGTCAGATGAATTGTGGCGTGCTCCGCGCAAGCTGTCGCGTTGGCTGGTCGTGTTACTGGCCTGAATCGTATTCGTACGGCTGATACGTCGTGAAAAGGTGATGGAACGAGCTTTGGTGAGCGTAGCAGTACGTCGCATCACATTCGGTCCAAGCTTGGAAATCGGGATCGTAATGCCGTGCATTAAAACGGAAGAGAAGACCATAAACAGTACCAGTGGCGAGTAGACGACGCGCAGACGATCACGCGTCCCATCAGCCGGTAGCTGCTTGAGCGCCACCTGGATATAAAACACCGCGCCAACCCCAATGGGACCGAACCAGCCAGCGAAGGACGACTCTTTAAAATCGCTCAAAGCAGGGATCAGCTTGGTCGCCGCAATCACCCAGGGCGGACGTCGGAGCAGAAGAACCGTGATACCGAGCGCAACGACTCTCCATCCACCAAGTTGCAGATCCGCATTCGAGTAGTCCTCCCAAGGGACGATAGCACCGATATAGACGAACACGGCCATATTAAGCACAGTATCAATGATTTCTTGGAAATCATTATCTTCCGTGCGGATTCTGAACCAGTCATCCCAGGTGAAAGAGTTGCCGGCAATGAAGCATGCAAGGATATCGTCCGATCCAAACAGGCCCGTGGTTCCAAGAGTGAAAAACGCCAGACCCAGACCATAGGCAAAGAAGTTGGCTTTGTCGATGTAGGACCTCGATTCGGCCCATTTGAGCGATTTCCTAGCCAAGTATCCGACGAGCGAACCGAAGGCGATCGAGAGCAGAATCTGGTAAACGACGACAGCGTACACCCAACGACCAATTACAGTACTGACACTGCTACCCTTGTCCTCGCCATTACGAGCAAGCAAGTAGATGGCGAGATACAGAAACGGGAATCCAAGACCGTCGTTGGCACCGGACTCGGCAACGATGATATTTCGCACATTGGCGGGAACATGTTTCTCGGCATATCTCCCCGTGGTGATCGAGTTGGCGAGAACAGGATCAGTAGGCGTCACGGCTGCTGCGATGCAGAGGCTTTCAAGGAATGTCAAATTGGGGATGAGACCCCAGATGAGCAACGCTGTGGTGAACCAGGCCGTAGTCATGATGCCAAACAGCAAGATGGTGAGCGATAGCTTTTCCCGCCAAAGGTACGCCTTTGGTAGAGAGATACCGCAGAAGAGTACCTGAATACCGACGACGATGCGGGTAAAAGTGTAAGTGACATAGTTGGTCTCTTCGGTCGTGCCCCAGCTGGCAGGATCAACCCAGTTGAGTACGTAGGGCCCGACTATGATACCTGCTATCACAGCTAGCAGTGGTTCCGAAAGGTAAAGTCGTTCTTTTACGACGTACGACAGCAGACCATAGAAGACAATGAAGCCCCCGAGCACGGCAAGCGATTTCGAGACCTGTGTCACGTCGATCTCGATGACGTGCGTCGGCATATTTGTGAAGCGCTTAGCAGCCGAATAAGCGACCGAGGAGGTGCAAGATCAGAATGAAGACGGATGCTGCAGCGAGATGATGATAGTTAGCTTTGTTCAAAAGGAATGTCACTGTGGACGGAAGGCCAATGTCATTGGGCGTAGGGAATCGAGTTGCGGCCGTGGGTGTTGACCGTAAGAGCGATGACGGAGACGAGGCACAAGGAGGGCTGCATCGAGATCAGCTGAAGCGGCTAAGCAGATTTCAGTTCTTGGTATTGCGATACCTTGGGCTTGAGTTCCCAAGATGTTGTCCAGATGTCGGTTAAATAAGGGCGGCGGAAGAACGTGGAAGATAAAGGTAGTGATGGTTAGGGTGGCAATCATTAATCGTGAATCAGGAGGACACGGATACACAGCTGCAACACCAAAATTCAAATTCGCGAATCACGAATCACGAATCACGAATCGTGAATGTCAGTTTCAGCACGCCCTTGCCCGCGTGCCGCACGTCGATTTTGGCAGCTGTTAAGAGTGGTCTTCAATGATATTGATCGGGGCTCGACAAGATTCACGATTCACGATTCACGATTCACGATTCACGATTCACTTCACGATTTCGGCATTCTCGATATCGTGAATAATATCATGAATGTTGGAGTCGGCAATCTTTTCACCGACGCACTTTCGTGATTCGTGATTGTTGACCAAGACCGGCGACCTGCTCATGCTCAGGGTCTGTTTTGCTGACTGCCTCTGTCCGTTTGTCTGGCCGTCGGCCTGATGGCAGGACTTCGTACAAGGCGCTTGATATAAGAAGTCACTTGTCCACATTCTGATCTAACTTGCCTCCCCACTGCCTTTTCAAACGACGTCCTCTTGTCCGTTCAGAGATGGAAGGCACATCACCTTTCTTCCTCGGCCTCGATGCGAGCACTCAGGCGCTCAAGGCCTCCCTGCTCGACGTGGACCTCAACGTGCTCTCTGAGCTTGAAATCCGTTTCGACCGTGACCTTCCTCAGTACAAGACTACCGGCGGTATATCCGCACCCGCCGCCGACGATGACCAAGGCACTGTGGTTGCTCCAGTTATGCTATACGTCGAGTCGATCGACATGCTTGCTGAGCGCATGCGATCTGCCTCTTGGCCACTTTCTCGCATCCGTGCTATTTCCGCCGCAGGTCAGCAGCATGCTTCCGTCTACTTTTCTCGTGCTGCACCGCGTATCTTTACCACCCTCTCCGCTGAAAAGACGCTCACCGAGCAGGTCGAGCAGGCTTTTAGCAGAAAAGTTGTTCCAAACTGGCAGGACTCTTCCACCGTGGATGCGTGCAAGGCATTTGAAAAGGCAGTCGGTGGAGCAGAAAAATTGGCCCAAATGACGGGATCGAAAGCGCATACGAGGTTCACAGGTCCTCAAATCTACAAGTTCAGAACGCAGCAGCCGCAGGCGTACAAGGACACCGAACGAATCGGTCTCGTATCGAGCTTCATCACCACCCTGCTGTGTGTCGGGCAAGGAGAGGATGAAAGCTCAGTGATCAAGGGCATCGACGAAGCAGACGCTTGTGGAATGAACTTGCTCGACATGCGGCCCGCTTCTTCGATTACAGCCACAAAAGGCAGGATCGAGCCAGGATGGAACCAGACACTGCTGGCCCTTGCGTCGGGCGAGAGCGAAGGCTCAGACGCTTCCCTAGGAGGAGCTGTCGAACTAGAGAGGAAGCTCGGTAGCATCTACCGTGATGCAGGTACGCCCGTAGCAAAAATCGGTAGCTGGTGGACGAAAAAGTACGGGTTCAGCCCCGACTGCCATGTCTTCCCCGGAACCGGCGACAACCCCGCTACCTTTCTCGCTTTCAGCTTGGCCGAACGGGAGGCGATCATCAGCTTGGGCACTTCGGACACGGTCATGGTAGCAACGCATCAATTCGTGCCCGATCCAGACTTTCACGCCTTCTTCCACCCGGCCAGACTGCCGTCGAGTGGAGACGCCTTCTTTAACATGCTCGTCTACAAGTCCGGAAGCTTGGCCCGCGAGTGGATTCGCGATCAGTACTGCAATAGCGACTGGGCTGCATTCAACGCCGATGTGGAAAAGTTCAAGCTGCAGCAAGATGGAGAACAGAGAGCTGGATTTTATTGGCTAAGGCCCGAGATCATTCCTCCTGGTGCATCCGGTATTTATCGCTACATCAAACCGTCGACGTGCGGTGAATGGCAAAAGGTAGACGATTTCAGCGACAAGGGAATGAATGCAAGCGGCATTCTCGAGACGCAGATGCTCAACTACCGATACCGTTCTTCATCGATCGTTGCTGGCCCTACGACATCCTCAGGTTCGGCTGTGGATACCTCGGTGCTACCCTTGCAAGCGATCTACGCTGTGGGAGGTGCCTCATCCAACCCGACGATCACGCAAACAATGGCTGACGTCTTTGGCTGTGACATTGTCAAGCCGGTCCAGCCCGCTCAGGACGGCAAGGAATGGACTCCGGCCAACTACAACTTTTGCTCGGTGGGGGCAGCGTACAAAGCAGCATGGGGATGGAGCAGGCTACAGTTGAAAGCGGGCGAAAAGGTGCCCGAATTTGACGAGTTTGTGCACACGACCAAGTCTAGCCAGGCGAAGCGTGCCGGGTCAGTGCGAGAGGGAACGGGTGAGGTGAAAGGCAGTGTACAAGTAATTTGCCGACCAACCGAAGGTAGAACGCAGGTATATACCAATGTCATTGGCGCGTGGAAGCAGCTCGAGGAACGGGCTCAAAAGGAACAATAGTACAAGATTAGCTAGCATACATGCAATACACTACTGAACATAACTCTGAATGCTTGACAGCGCCTGGATTGCTTCCTTGGTTATGTCGTGCACCACCTGCCTTGCAGGCACGATGGCGTCCATTGCGCCGACACCTGTGCCAGACCAAATGACAATACGGTCGGTGTCATTGTCCTTGGCCGCCTGCTTGTACCTCTCCATCCTCCTCTTTGCACCCTCTGGATCCTCTTTGCCTGACTTTATCTGCTCCTGCAGGTCACGCTCGTACTCCTCAACAGTCGTGTTGCGTAGCCCTCTTCCATCTGTTCCGTTTGGCCAGCCCAATGTACCACGTGCGTCGTCAAATGCAAATGTACGCAGTGTTGCCGAGCTCTTTGCTTTGACAAGCTCCTCCTTCTGCACTTGGGAATAGGTCGACTCGGGGGTCAGTACAAAGCGTGTACCATAAACGCCACCAGCACATCCCGCAGCAAGAAGCGCGGCGAGCGAGCGACCGTCGACCAGACCGCCAGCCCCGAGCACCGGGGGAGTCGATTGTGATGCATTGCTAGGCTTAAGCAAAGGCAGTCGCTTCAGAACATCCGAGAGCAAGGCTGACAGTGGTGGGGCTTGCGAATGCCCATGCCCTCCAGCTTCGCAGCCTTGAACGATGAGCACATCGCACTGACACTTTTCGACAGCTGCCTGAAGCTCTTGTTCTCTTCCAATCATGATGAACCACTTTATGACCTGCTCCGCCTCGCTCTGGAGATCGCCATTATGGTGCTTGTCAAGCTCGTTGATAGCTTTCTGCCACTCTACCATCTCCTTCTCGTCACCAAAGCTGAGCCAGATAGCGTATGGTCGTGCTTTTACGATGGCTTTCAAAAATTCGGTGACGGTCGGATTCGGTCTTGCCTGATCTGGCGTGTTGCCGTCGTTGAGCTCGGTGAGCCTCCATACCAAGATTCCGATACCGAAATCGGCCCTCTTGCGGTTCAAGAACAGCTCGGCGTGAGAGATCGAGAGCTGTTGATAGGCCTTGTCAATTTCGGTCTGGAGTGCTGCTGGTGTAAGATAGCCGGCGCCAATGAAACCGAAGCCGCCTGCAGCAGAGACGGCGCCAGCCAGCTGACCGCCTGAAGCGCCTGCCATTGCACCAAGCACAACCGGTGTTTTCACCGAAGGCAAAACGCGAATGATTGGTGTGATGATGTTACGACTCGCCATATTGATTGACTGGGTGGTATGACTGAGCTCAGGATGGTGACGACGGAGCTACAGGCTGTGCAGTGAGGATCGAGCTTTGGCATGAACGTCGGTCGAGTTGTCCGATTCACAATTTGTAATTGGTTGCGTTCCAAAATGCGGGGGAAACGAGTCGTGAGTCGTCGAGTCGTGAGTGGAGTGTGCATAGCTTAAAGTCCGCTTTGACCATGCGGTAGTAACGGAACATTTTTGCAGAGCTTGGCATCTGCATCGCCCTGCTCTAACTTAGTCCACGGTTTACCCAAGCTGGTTTTTCTGCACTTGCTGTCGTGTATTAAGATTTTCCACCTGCGAAGGATCGCGTGGCTATCGTGTAAACTTACTCACGATTTTGTGATTTTAAAAATCGGATGTCTGAGCGGCCGATCCGCCCGAACATGCACAACATGCGGCAAACGCGCTTGGATCGGCTTCTTCGGCTACTCTGCTAGGCAGTCACATCTAATGTCGGGGACCTCCTTTCCTTCTTCTCTTACCGACCACTGCATAATATCAGCAGACACCTCGACCTTAGCGAAGATCCTGTCAACTCGCTATAAGTTGTGGGACATTCGAGCAAGCTACTCTTCCGTGTACGCGCAAGAACACGGACGAGTATTTTCAAGATGCATGTGGTCTCTAGCGGTCTGAGATCGCTGCTGTGCGAATATACTAGCAAATGTATGCCCAACGCAAGAGCTGGTCTGCGAACTCTTGCAGTGATACCAGATACGACTGCAGTTACGAAGCCAGTGGCGGCCAGCGCGATAATACGAGGCGTACAAGACCACCGACGCGGCTTAACTACGACTCCAGCCAGACGATCAGAGGCGAGCGCTGAAGAGCGTCCTTCGATTCCGCCTCCTCTCAAGGGCATCCGAATTGTTGACTTGACCCGTGTCCTCGCTGGTCCGTATTGTACCATGTTGCTAGCCGATCTTGGTGCAGATGTGATCAAAGTTGAGCATCCAAAAGGTGGAGATGATACACGAGCGTGGCTTCCACCGTTTGCCAAGCCTCCGACCGGCAAGCACGCTCCCAAGGCACCAACAGGCAAGGAAGACTATTGGGCTTCGCTACCACCAGAGTCGGCCTATTTTCTGAGTGTCAACCGCTCCAAGCGATCCATCACAGTAGACCTCAAATCGAAGGCCGGAAAGAAGATCATCTACGATTTGGTGGCCAAGGCCGACGTTGTGGTAGAAAACTATTTGCCCGGCAAACTCGCCAGCATGGGTCTCGGATACGAAGACTTGAAAAAGGTCAAACCCGACATTATCTACGCCAGTCTTACGGGCTATGGACAGACTGGGTCGTATCGCGATAAAGCAGGTTACGATGTCATCATTGCGGCCGATGCGGGGATGATGCACATCACGGGCGAAGCTGATCGACCGCCTGTCAAGATTGGTGTTGCCATGACCGACCTTACCACAGGACTGTACGTTCATGGAGCCATCATGGCCGCGCTGCTCGGACGCGCTCAGACTGGCAAAGGTGTGCACATTGACGCGAGTCTGTTCGAATCGCAGATCGCATCGCTGGCCAACATTGCGTCCAACTATCTCATCGCAGGTCAGGAAGCTGGACGACACGGCGACAAGCATCCGTCTATCGTGCCCTACCAGACCTTCCAGGCAAAAGACGGCCGGATCATGCTGGGTGCAGGTAACGACGGCCAGTTCAGATTCCTCTGCAATCTGCTCGAGCGACCTGAGCTGTCGATGGACGAAAAATACGCTACCAATGCGGCACGTGTAGCGCACCGCGACACACTTATCCCACTGCTCGACGAGCTGCTGCAAAAAAAGACGGTGCAGGAATGGTGCGATCTCATCAACGGTAAAATTCCAGCCGCACCCATCCGAAACATCAAAGGCACGTTCGACGAGCATCCACAGAGCAAAGACAGAAAAGTGGTGGCCGAAGTAGAACACCCAAGGGCGGGAAAGATCAAGATTGTGGCGCCGGCGGTGAGATATGGCAACGGCAAGATGAAAATCACCAGACCACCACCGGTCTTGGGGCAGCATACGGATGAGATTCTGACGCAGGAGTTGGGCATGTCGGAAGACGAGGTTGCCGAGTTGCGCAAGGCTGGGTCTATTGGACAGTGATGTGCGATCTTCGAAACACAGCAATAGCGTTTTAGAGACCTGCGTCGTCACTGAATGTTTGCGAGCAAGGAGCAAGCGTGAAGCTGACACGATCGTGTGAGCTGTAGACGCTGAGGCCGTCATTGCTGAATGAGGTGAGTGAATTTCGTGATTAGGGTTGTGAGAGGACAAAATACAGTAGAACCGACCACCAAGGTCGCGTTGGAAATTCAGGGCCTGGACGGCTAGGGTCTCGCATCGGAGTCAAAAAAAAAGGTTTGTATGTGAGTTGCCTAGTGACGACTTGATTCAGGGTCACTTGAGACACGGACTCATCTTTGGACACGTCTTTGTCTTTTGTTCTTGTCTGTCACCATCCATCCTAGCTTGACGTATCCTTTCACTGCTCAACCCAAAGCTCTCGACCACGCGAGTCGATCTAGTTCTGTTTCACAGCGATTTACACGCCACATCCCCATCTCCGAAACACGTACGCCTGCGGCAATGTCTTGGTTCGGAAGAGGCACCACCGGCAACGCCTCCTCAAATGGCAACGCCTTTGCAGGCACTGGCAGCTCGAGATGGATCAACATGGACACTCAGCAGATCAAAAACTTTGGTGGCGAGCTCACTGGCGAGAACGACGCCTTTTCTAAAACGTTCGGTATCGAATTGACGCGTCAACAACGGATGATCGGGTTTGCAGCATGTATGCTGGGCGGCTTCGTCATTTCCTTGCTCGGAACGGTCCTGCTCGTCACGGGCTCGATGGCAGTCTTTGTGATCCTCTATTCGGTCGGTGTCCTGGTCTCTTTGACAGGGACAGGCTTCCTGATTGGGTTCATGAAGCAATTTCAACAGATGTTCAAGCCGGTCAGGATCGCCTTCACGTTGGTAATGATTGTCGCTTTTGTCATGGTTTGGGTGTCGGTCTTTGCGATTAACAGTACGATACTCGCTATCATCTTTGTCATTGTGCTATAGTAAGTTGACAACGGCCATCTTTCTGAGAATAATCTCTCTTTGATGTAGACAATTGACCTTCTCTATTTTGTTTTCTCATGTACCTTGACAGTGTTGCGTTTTTGCTCTATTCGCTGAGTTACATCCCATGGTGCATTGACTTTATCAAGCGCATGGTGAGCAAGCTTTTCTAAGCTTCAACGGCATCCCAAACTCTTTCCAGTTTCACACGTTCGACCCGAGTCTGCAAAGTCGCACTCTGGCCCTGCCCAACGTTGCATCTAAGCGCATGGCCATGTCATGGCTTTGATCATTTACTGTATCTTTAGTGTTCCTCGATTATCTTTTTCTGTACATTGTCTCAAGGTCGTTGATGTGCCGCTTTGATTTGGAAAGGATCTACCCACAAGTGCCTGACTAAGTGTGAACCATGAGTCGTGAGTCACGAGTGGTCGACGAGCAGCTTGTTGCTAGGCACCTCACGCCTAAGGCAAGGGAAAATAACAAAGTGTTAAGCCATCACGAATCACGAATCACGAATCACGAATCACGAATCACGCGTGACGAATTCACGATTTGCTTCTGGCATCGGAGTCACGAGTCGCGATCCGGCATTCGGTGCGGTACCGTTGGCCGTAATCACAAATTATGAAAGAAACAATTCTCGAATCGCTACACGCTATGTGCTATTCAATCAAGAGACACTGAGAGTTGATCCTCGAGGTTTCTCTTCACTACCCACCATGAACTTCTCGGCAATATCCTCAAGAATCTCCTAGAATCGAATGCTCATCAGGTAGCACATGTTCAACACAGCGACTTGCTTTCAAGCACCATTGCCTCTCCACGAAAGGCTGCATAGTCAAGGACAACAGTTCTTTTTCTCCTACTTGTGGATCAATAGTGGCCACCGCAGTAACCTCATCCACCTAGCCGTAGAGCTCCCACACTACTTACACGCATGAGCTTATAGCACCGCCGTTCATACGCTATGTCAAGCGCAAAAGGCGATAAATTGGCACCACGCCCACCTTCGTACGGCTCGAATCAATCCGCTACGCCGACCTACTCTTTACCACCTCATCCATCTACGACCTATCCGCAGCGCCATCAAAGCCCTGCATCTCATGCAGCAGCTTCAACGCTTGCCGCGCTTGCATCCAGCCCACCTGCCTCCTCGAGCACTGCTAGCCCGCATCCACCGAATGTCCTTCCGACACCCTCGTCTGCATCGACATCCTACAACGCTCGTCCAAGCACCACATCCACGTTGAATCAGAGCCTATATTCCAGCTCGGCATCCCCAGCGGCAAAAGCAGCCACGGCTGGCATCTCTCCTTCCGGTTCACCGCTTAGGAAGGAGGTCCATATGAGCAGCACAAAGCAAACTCCCGCTGCGTCCACTTCAACGCTGGCAAAGCCTGCATCTTCATCAACAACAGGCACACCTACGCCTTCTTCAGCGTCAAAGGAATCTGGCTCGAGTAAACGCAAAAAGGCAACTCGAGCCTGCTTACACTGCCAAAAGGCACATCTGACCTGTGATGACTCAAGGCCGTGTCAACGCTGCGTCAAGAAGGGTCTTGCCGAATCGTGCATGGATGGTCGCCGCAAAAAAGCAAAGTATCTCTTGGACGATGATGAGCTCGAGGAGCTCAGACGCCAAAAGGAAGCCAAAAAAGCGGCGAAACAAGCAGTCCAGCAAAAGAACGCGCCGAGTCCGCAACAGCGCCAGTCGCGGCCATCGCAGCAGGACTCGGCCAAGTCAACACCCCAGAACTCTGATCCATCTTCAGAAAAGGCATCTGCAGTTAGCAGCATCCTCGATCAGGTTGCCGGTAGCATAGCCACGCCCAGTTCTTCTGGTCACGGACCTTCTCCGCATGCACACGACTACCTCTCGAGCAATCCGTTTGACTCTTCCAATGGAGGAGTAGACGACACACAAGCGTCATCCAATAACGGTGGTGCGCTGCCCTTCGATCTCTCTTTTGATCCCTCGACCCACAATTTCGGTAGCGAGGCAACAAGTCTTGAATACTCGATTCTGTCTTCGATGCTCAACGGCACAGATTTGCAACTGATGGGTGCATCGGGAGCGAGTCCAGATCTGCAGGCTTCGCCAGCGGTGGGTGTGATGAATGGATGGAACATTGCCAGCGGCGAATTAGACGCTATTCTGAATATAAGCATGCAGCAGAACCAGGTCCCAGGCGCTGGCGGTATGGATACGGTCGCGGCCACCTACAGCGATACAGCAGACATGGGAGTCTATGCGGATCCGCAACCCAACACGGGATTGCAAGATGTTGGAGGAGGAGATAGTGCGCTCAATGCGCTCGAAGTGCCTAGCTCTCAGTGTACCGCAAAGGAAGAGCCCATTTTGCTGTCGAGCGGCAGCGGCAACGGCAACGGCAACGGCAGTGGCAGCGGCAGCGGCGAAGCACAGCAAGCGGGCAGCAACAACCAAGTCGACTTAGGCTCGTCGTCTCAGCGTTCCACATCGAATGAACCCGTTGCAGCAGATATCAACCGCGCGATCGCTTCTCGTCGCGTCGCGCGTCAGCAGCAGGACACCATCTGGCGCGCACGCATCGCCAAAACCTACCGCGACAACACCGCGCCTTTCCCCTATCCGGAAGGCTATCACTTCCTGATCAAGTACGTCACGTCCAAATACGAAAAGCAAGATGTGCTGCGCATCGTCCGTGCGCTCGCCATCTTTCGACCGTCGCTGATCGCGCTTCAGATGCCGCTCACGGAAGAGGACGAGATCTTTGTTGAACGTTCCTTCCAACGAACCATGCTCGAATTTGAGAAACTTATCAGTTTCAGTGGCACGCCGACGGTGGTTTGGCGACGAACGTGCGAGATCTGCGTCGTAGGTGCCGAATTCTGCATGCTCACGCAGTGGTCCAAGGATCAGTTGATGGGCAGGAGGATCTACGAGTTTATGGATAAAAATTCAACGCTGGATTATTGGGAGAACTTTGCGCAGCACGCATTCGAGAACACTACGCAGAGCGTCATGACGACATGCACGCTAGTCAAGCCGGATGGAAAGCTCGTTCCCTGCGCTTGGAGCTTCACCATCAAGAGAGATATCTTTGATCTACCCAGCTTGGTGGTAGGTAACTTTTTGCCGATCTTGTCGTAGCTCGCTTAAGATGCCAGATTTTGGTTAGGGTGTCCAGCTTGTAAGCTGTTGTTTTGCTCAGATCGCCGATGAAGCAGGCACTTTATCGTACTTCGTGCTTTCCTCGTCGGTTGGTTTCGAGGTGTGTGATTGATGTAATTGTATTGGAATGTTATGCAACAGTCAAAGTCGTGAGTGTAACTCAGCAAAGTCAATCAAGAGTGTTAAAAGGTTGCTGTTGCTATGGATTAGAGAGGCCAGGCGGAGATTTTTGGGACCTCATTTACAAGGCGCAGTTTCGTGTCGGGATTTGTTTTTGGACAAACACAAGAGGGTTGTGCACCAGGCGCGGAATCAGAATTTGGCTCGAAGGACGAGAAGAAGAGCTAAGAGATGGACCCTGCCTTGCTTGCTCTCGACACTGCACTGACGACAACGACTGGAGTATTCGCGAACGTACCACGATGCCGACGATACTGCCGCTCGAAGCATCGTACCGAACCGAGTTGTATTCTCTCGCGCTGGTTTCGGCGATAGCGGTGCGATTCCTGCTCATGTCAGCACCGCTAACGCGTTACTCGCTCATTCGCATCGTTTCGACGCTCGTCCTACCCACACTGACGTTTTCGGTGCTTCAACATCGACAGATTACGCTCACGAGAGCACTCGCACTGCGCATCTCGCACTCCGCTACCACGTATCGGAACGTTATCGCGCACAAAACCATCCTAGCCCCAAATGGAATGTCGACGATCTTGACCATGCTACTAAGCACTAGTCTGCTGTCCAACCTACCCCTCGTTCACCAACGGCTCACGAAAACAGCGCCAATGGCAGCGTGGTCAATCAATGCAGCTGGCGCAGTCGAATGGTTCTTTGCAGCCGTGAATCTGACCGTCGTCGCAATGTGTTGCGTCATGATCATCACTCAGGAAGAGGTCAAGGTGGAGTTTGACGATCCGGTACAAGACGTCGAGGTGGCATTGCACAGATTGAGCACAGTCAAAAGTGCAGAGATACAAGATGAATGGGTCAAGATGGCTAGCACGTCCAGAAGGCACGATGTATGGGTCAAACCGGTCCGGTTGCCCAACGGCGACAGCGTAGGTGTATTCGATATGACAACGCGTCTAGCGAGCAATCATCCTCTGTACAACCCGGACACGCCGCACAAGCCTTCCGGTCCCACCCTGCGCATCTCACTGCCCTAGTGGAGTCACGCCAGTCATGTTCTGTACAGCCCCCATTTGCAATTGCAGCGTTGAATGCTCAGGTTTACAAAAAGGTCTATTGACAATGGCTGCGACGAATCATACCTCGACCTCATCACAGTCGAGCTGAGGCTGCGTAGCAGATTCGTTGACGATGCAAGCGAAGTCCGTAGGCTGGTCGCCTAGAGCAATCATGGGGTGATGCCAGATACCGGCGTGGTACTGAATCGCCTGTTCGGTAGTAGCCAAGAACACGGCGAGGGTGTTCAAATCTGGGCGGTCATCTGTTGTAGCGTCGCAGCAGAAAGAGAAAGCGAATACTAGGTCAGTACGGTCAAACGTCACGGCCTGGAAGAACGACTTGAAAAGGGATGTGGGGAGGCAAAAGGGATGCGAGAGCTAACCTTGACCGTTCTGAGCAACGACCACGAGGAAACCTTGCTGTTTGCCCCCGATGGGCACCATAGGGATGAACGCCTGCGTGGTAAAACGGTGTCGTTCGAGCAGCTTGACTTGGAATGGCAAGCTGGCAGCCGCGTCACAGCGGTAGACGTGGATGTTGGTCTTTGCCGCCGCTTGAGTCGGATAGTTGTTGATAATTTCGGCCAAGTTGAGGTACTTTTTGGCCGTTCCCTGGTTGACGATCTTGAAAGCCTTGGCGTCGTCCGCGTTGTGCACCGAGGGCCCGTCGATGACCGCTCCATACCTACTGAAGGCATCGGTGGTAAGAGCTACCGCGGCGACGAACTTGTCGCGTACGACGATGCCCATTTGGGTGGTTGCGGCGGAAGTGGGAGAGGTGGGAGCGAGGGAGATGGCAGCACTTACAGGTGCGAATGGGTCCGAGGTAGCCGATGGCAGGGGATCCTGAATGTCCTCTGGCACAGCGACAGCTGGGAGAGAAGAAGGTGGGATCTTGGCAGCAAGAATGGCGCTGGCTCGTCGCCCGTGCACTCGGAAACGCTTGATACCGCCGTCTGGGTGCATCTTTATCATGACGTGCGTAAAGGGAGCAGAGTTTCCATCGACGAGCGGGAAAAAGTGTCGTCGCCCAGGACCGAGCTTTGTGCGCGGAAGCAGAGTGACCCATTGCGCATCCGCCGATGGAACAGTGGCAGAGTCGTGGACGGTACCGAGGATCTCGGTGGATTCAGGGAAATTGCCAAGGAAGTGGGCTGTGTCCACTTCAGCATATGATAGGAAGCCTGGTTCGCCACTGTATAGAATGGAAAAGGAGGCGTCTTTGTGTTAGAATCTACTGAAGCTAGAGTCATGTGTTGAAAGAAGGGTTGTAGAACTCACAGCTTGACGATGGACCAGTTGAAGTGTCCCTTTGCCCTGGATCGACGAGTCTCCCAACCATCACCCATGTCCTTACCTCTTCCGGGCAAGATGATGTTGCTTCCGGCGCCAAAGTGGTTGTCATCGGTGAACACAACTCGTCCTCCGTTGAGGCAGTGAGCGAGATCGAGCAGGTTGAATGCGCTGTTTTCGGTGTTGACCTGCTCGCCGTCAGCCTGTCCGACAGGAGGCGGTGGGATCACACCATAAACCCTGAACCTAGCAATGCCACCGTCTGGGATCATATGCAGCTTGATATGCGTGTAAATCTTGTCTCCCTTACCCTCAGCCACTTTGAAGAGGTGTCTCTGCGACGGCCCACACGGTGAAATGGGGACGACACATTCCCACCTCTTGTCGTCCTCGGCAAGCGTGTTACCGATTTGAGCCTCCTCTTCGGGTGTCAGAGCGAGAGCGTGGATGGAGATCTCGGGTGCTTCGTTGCCATTGAAGTTGGCCGTGTCAACGTCGAAGCCGACAAGATGACCACCGGCGTTGGGGCCAAGGCGAAGGATAACCCAGTCGTACGTGGGGTTGTGACGACGAGTCTCCCAGCCATCAAAGAGAGCGCCCTTTGGGCCGAATTGTCCTCTAAGCGATGGAGCAGGGCCGACTTTGAGCAAAGAAGAAGCAGGTGCAAACCATTCGTCCGAAGTGCTGAGGATGCGTCCGCCCAGAGCGACTGACGAAATTTCTGTCGAGGTGGAGCCGAGGACGGCGTCGAACTGATCGAGAGCGATGGTCGTCATTGTTTACGTTTGACAGGCAGATACAACAAGGAAGATCAGGATGGTGATAGGAGCTAGGAGGAAAGGGGGAAACAGAAAGGGTAGCAAGAAAAGGCGAGAAGCGGCGAAGAAGAAAAGAGGATCGACATCGAGGTGCCAGCACCGCTTTAAACTCAGAATGGTCCGACGAACCTACACTCACAGACTCACAGACTCGAACTGTGTCGAGTTTGAGCTTGTGGCCCGGTAATTGAGCCGACGAGTGCATCTGCTCTTCTCTGTTGCCATTGTGCATCCCGTCAAGCTTGATTCGCTGTTACATATTTTCATTCATATGCCCGTCTTTCTGTCCTGTCCTGTAGTAACAGTAGATCATGAGTCGTGAGTTGCGAATCACGGATCTTGTGCTAACCAAGTCAACCCCACAGCTCGGTCAACTCCGAAATAAGCAGGGTGCGATGGGGTCGAACTTGAACTTGAAAAATTCTGACAAATTGCACAAAGCTCGGCCTTCTGGTCGGCACAAGGAAACTCGGCCGCTGCTTTGTTCCTGCCCGCACAGGATCACCGATTCTCGAACCCAATCGTGAATCACGAATCTCAACTCGCTTTCTCGGATGGTGCTTTCACACTTTGGGTCAACATGATGCACAGCCGTGAATGGTTTGAGCGATGATCAAGCATCACCGGCAGCCGCTTGTTGCTCTCGATGCTACGCTTCCATGAACAGGACCGGTCAGCTGTCTAGCACATGAGTGTGTATTTGATTTCTACAGAGCGTGGACCACGAGTCTTCCTTGACGATTACCATCGCTTCCAATCGCTGCCTCAGCCACCAGGTCATCGGGTTGAGCTCGACCTTCCTTCCAGATCCTCCATTCAGTTTCATCCTTGTTGCCTTTGAGCCCAGAAAACACTCCGTCCGCCTCCTCTCTCTTTCCCTCCAAAATCATGCGCTTTGTAACTTCGCTGTTGACATCTAGGATCGATTTCGATGATACGCTGCCGACAAATTTGGCCATGTTTGGCAACAAAAACGGGAAATCCGAGAACGAAGTATGTTGACTCGCTGCTTTGGTCTGCTCCTGCCGCTCCTTATGATATGTCCAGCCCTTCACTGGCGCTGCATCGTCCGCCTTGGTGGCAAGATCGCGTTCAAAGGCAAGAATCTTTTCCGAGACCTCTTCCAGGTTTCGCCCGACCACATCTGGTGTACCGTAGACAGAAGCGCAAGGGAAGAATTCTTCGTAGGTCACCCATGCAGTACGAAAGCCAGCTTGTTTGGCGGCAAATGTATCCCAAGTATGCGAGGCGACAAACCAGATGCCCGGGTATTCCTTCTTGGCCGCGTTGGCGTCGATGGGTTCGGCCTTGATCCGGCGCAACACCTCGGCATAGACTCTGGGATCTGGCTTAGCAGCGCCGATCTCGTCACAGCTAAACAAGCCGATGCCAGATCCAATGGTATTGTCCTTGTCAGAGCGAGCGCAGCGAGCGGCCGCGCTGTCGATATCGGCGCCATCGCTCTCACCTAGAACGCGCAGGAACGATGAACGGCCGAGCTCTAGCGATCCATTCGTGGCTGCCCATATATCTATCTTGTCGACACAAGGCGGTAGACGCTTTTTGCCGTCGCGGTCACGGTAGATGCGTGTAAGCGCATCTACCATTCCTGGTCGCGGCTGAAGCTTCTTAAGCGCTCCCATCATGGTCTCTTCCACCACGGCGTCAAACGGATTCTCGAGAGCTTCTTCTGCAGGTCCGTCGTCTTGGAACGATCCTGCTTGCGCGAGAGCTTTACCCTTGCGATCTTTCTTGGGTAAGATGCCGGCTTGCAGCAGTACACGGGGCAGTGTTCCCTTGAAGACCTCACCAATGGGCCTGTACTGTCCGCAAACGCTCGAGTACGTAAAGTCACGCTGAGTACCATGGAACCAGTCCATCACCACCAGCTCGGGAACGATCTTGGGTACGCCTTCTGCCTCATGCAACTGATCTGGAAACAGCGAGACGAGCGCCTCGATGCATGCAGACAGACTGAACAGCGTGCCGAACATGTCGTGTACAATAACAAGTCTCGATGGTGGTGAAAGTCGTAGTGATGAGGCCGCAACGGTCGAGTCAGATTTCTCGGTGCCTTCAGCACCAATCGTCATCAGCCAGCCTTTTCCGCCAGTGCTCGCCTTGGACTCGCGTGCAATCGTGGTCACGTCGTTCATGTGCGACTTCCACTGCGTGAAATCCTCGCTGTTGATTATGTAGAGCGGTTTGCTCACCGGAACTACATCAGCCCCGCTAATGGGAACCGGCTCGACCCATGGATCGAGAACGAGCGCTTGGCCAAACGGACATTTTGTGTCTCGGAGCGTCTGGATCGCAGTTGAGCCTCCAAAGCTGTGTCCGATCAACCATGGATCCTGGATATTGAGCTTACCAGTGAACTCGGCCAGCACCTTGCAACGGCTCTCACGCGCCTTTGCATCTTCACGTTGCGATCGGGTACACGAACGGACAAGCGTGTTACCTTTACCGCTGTTGATGTCCACCAGAATGTCTAGTACGGCCAATACTTCGCGTCGACGGAATTCGGCTTGGGCGCGACGTACGTCCATTGGCTCGGGTTTGCCATCGACTTCTGCCGGATGCACATAGATCTTGTTCTCGACGCCGTTTGAGACACTGTAGAGCCACCGGAACCAGCCCGAAGAAGCTTGATGATCCTCATTTAGCGGACGGTGGATTGTCGTCGACGCGGCAGATCCATCGCGGTGCTCGACGGCGGCAACAACGATACCCGACTGCGCGAGCGAAGTGCAGTATGCAGAATAGGTGGTTCTTGTACCACCCATACCATGACTGAATACAGCTACGGCGAAGCCATTCGAGGGGCCATTAGAGGCAAGGGTGGCATCGACAGCGACTGGGAGCTTTTGTGAAACGACGCTGTATGCGGGCAAAACGATGGGGAGAGCGAGGTACTTGGGAACACCTGCGTATTTGAGCAAACCGCCAATCGAGCGCAGCTTGGGTGCTTCGAGCCAGTCGAGCGTGCGACCATTTGCGCTGGCGTTTGCTTGCGAGCTCGGATAGTAGATGGTGAGGAGGATCGTATCGTTGGTGAGCAGCGGCTTGGTGGTGCCTCCTTCCTGATAGGTATACGGAGTGGGTGAATCCTGTTTGATAGGCTCGGCGAGCGGAATTTCTAGCGTGATGGTGGAGACCACATACCGCGCGTCGGACGGCGGAGACGGTAGCGACATAGCGGCGAGTCGCAGACTGTCGCTCTCTATGATGAAGTGGCAGACGAGAAGAAAGGTTGTGGGATGTCACAAAAAGTTCTGGACCAAGAGAGTGCAAGGCATCATCTTGACTGTTTTCTTCCACATACTCACGACTCTCAACTGCAGTTCTAGCAGGACGAGAAAGGCTCTTGGCACGTTAGCGCCGACTGGCATAGGAATCTCCCTCAGAGCCTAGCTTGTGACTATCTTCTCCAACGGCGATTTAGCCATGAGTCACGAGTAGTAAATGCTCATTTCGTTTCTCGTTTTTCGTGTTCGGCTGGTCTGCTGCTCAGCACCGACATCCGAGCCTCTCAACATGCAGAATGACTCGCACTCTGTGACTGCTTTGAATGGCTTTGTAAAATCAGTTGAGGGCGGCGATCTGTTGGAGTTTCTCTTCACAGACCACTGAAGGAGACTTGGACGGAACGCTTTCGCTCAGCAAATACATACGTGTGCATCCCCACCCTGATCGAGAAAGGATCAGCATTCGTGATTGTTACCTCACTTTACCGTGCACTGTCATCCAATCAATTGTCGCTACAATCACAAGCCAATCATCTGTGCTGACGGGTGTTCTAGCTTTGCAAGGGGGAAAAATGACTTGCGAGAAGAAGAGAGAGCGACTGCAGTGCATATAGATGAGGGAACGAGGGTATAAAAATTCAAGATGAAGGCAAGCAGATCAAAATTTCTGAAGATGAACGGGTGTGGCCAATGCTGAGCCAGACCAGAGATCGTCTTCGTTCTTCTCCTTGTCCGAGTTGCGTCGAGACACAGACATCAAATCGGGGAAATCGAGAAAGGTGCGGAACTCGTGCAACGAGCCCAGGCTAGACCTATTGCTTGCGCACATGGATGATCCGTAGCCCGAACCAGGACTTCTGCTGAGCTCGGGCTCGGGTGAGAGGTCCCCTCGGTTGGAAGAGTGGCCACGAGCACGGTCGATGGAGCGGTCGAGTTGAGCGGCAAAGTGCTCGCCGGCTCGTGAAGTGACTGGCGATGCGAGAGGGTTCGGGTCGGGCGTGGACGCTTTGGCGAGTGTTGACACCTGGGCAGGTTCAAAGATCTCCGGAACTGACCCAGGAGCCGCATAAATGCCTTTGCGCTTGTCTTTGGGACTCGTCGGGTGACCATTGGGAAGATTTAGCACGGGCTCGAGCTGCTTCAAGGAAAGCTTAGAAGGACGTCGAATCGACTTGAGTGGTCGCAGGGGGTTCTTTTTCTCCAGAGCTGCGTACAAAGGCTTGTCTTCGTTCACAGCTTGCTCATGAGAGCTCGAGTTTGCAGTATCCAATGATGTCCTGCTCAGGGAGGACGAGGTGGACGAATGCTGCGAGAAACGGTGAGAGGTGGTGGATGTACGTCGAAGCGAGGCGCTGTTAGAAACAGCGGATGGAGCTTCAGCACCCGTGCAAATGTGGACAAAGTTGGTGGGCGCGGAAATAGTGAGGCTTGTACCGGGCTGGTCCTCAGTCTTGTTGCGTCGCAGAGATAGCTTTAGATGAGCCGAGATGCTGGTCTTACGACTTAGCGTGGGCTGTCGAACAGACAGAGTAGATGATGATGCATTGGCAGCGTGCTCTTCTCTATCTGCCACCCATTTCAACGGGCCCTTGCGCGGTCGATAGACTGCAGGAGATGGCGACGTGGGGGTAGAGCGGAGGAGCTGTTGAACAGAGTCATCAGCATCACGTTGATCATCTTGAGAAGAAAAAGGGGTGTCAATCTCCAGAAGGTAGTGTCGCTGAGGCGGGTGTATTGAGCTGGCAGTTAGCGTCAAACTACTGGGTGACTCGTGCGTTGGTGGGGCGCCAGTATCTGTGACAAAGCTCACTGTTTCTGCCGCCTGCACAGGCGTTGTGGCAATCAGAGTGGATACGGAGCTGCTCGAGGATAAATGCTGTTGCAAAAGCTCTGCTGGAATTGTGGGAACCGGCTTTCTCTTGACCACACGGACGCTCGATGCTACTGGTTTGACCTTGGAAGATATCGACGACGCTGGTGGACCGCGCCAGAGGTTCTCTGGACTCCAGAGCAACGATGAGTCACTAGCTTTCGCCGACATGCTATGGAGCTTGTTTCAGAAGCTTGAACTAAGGGGGTAGGTGGAGGTCGATTGATGTAGGAGGTGCAATAAGCAAGTGGTGGCGGTCAGAGATGAGGATGACGATGTTCCATAGGAAAACGAGCAGATCTGGGACAAGAAGAACGGCAAGATGGGTTTGTGTCCAGCCCAAGAATATATGAAAGAGGTGAGAAAGCGAGAGCCGGAGTTGGACAGCCGTGCGTATCAAAGTGGGTCTAGGATGTGCAGCAACTTTTGCGGAGACCTTCTTCTCACTAGTACATATGCAGGGTGGCTGAACTTGGCTTTGAAGAGACTTTCTGGTAAGCTGCCATCCACACTTTAGTGAGCGCAGTCTGAAATGTGAGCACGTTGCACAGCCCAAGTGACCGTAGCCTTGAGTGGACAAAAATGCTAGCCAAGATAGGTACTGTATTCACGGGGCATGTGGACGCGACAAGAGGAGGGTACGTGTTAAACAAGCGAATGCCAAGCGAGGGCGACGCATTGCCGTCGACGCTACTGTAACGCGAATAGGAGTTGATGCATTCACGAATGCCTGCCTGCCTGCCTGGAATGAGAGCATGCCGCATCGGCACGCTGTTGTGGAGCCATCCTGGCTCGGACCACTGATAGCCGCGCTCACGTACGACGTCTCACTCGCTCTGTCGGCAACGGTGGTGACGCTGGGTGGACAAGCTGCAGGCTCCCCACCAATCGTGAATGAATTGACCATCTTCATCGCTATTTGATTTGCCGCGACGGCAACAAAGCCAGGATGCCACGACGGGGAAAATGGAGCGGAGAGACAAAGCGAGGAACGGTGGTGCAGTCAGCTGCAAGACCAGGCTCGCGTTGAACCCTGAGAGCGGCGCGCAAGTAGAGATACAGAAACACGCGAATGTCTCTGTGTGACTTTTCTGTTGCGTCTGTTAGCCTCTCGCTTGGCAGTCACGAATCGTGAATGGCTGTGCATGTGCGCACTGAGCCATGATCGTCGAGCGACGCAAAGGCCAAGTCTGATTTCTCTCTACCGCGTGGTGTTCCGTGGCGAAATCACTGGAATTTTGGAATCTTGTTGCACACGTCCCGCGTTCGGAAAACAGGAAATGCTGCCAAATGACGAAATAACTTGGCCTCGTCTCGTTTGTTGTTTGTGGTTGGATTTCCAAATTCGTGATTTGACCGCTCAATGTGTGCTGTTGCCACCGTGAACCCTGTCGCTAATCAGGAAATCCGGCGACCTGTGCATCTCTATGGCCGGGCCGAAACCACAAGCCATCTCATATCGAGTCGATAATGAAGCACAAAACGAAAGGCTCACAGCTTTCATTTGCCACCCAAATTGCGTCGAGCTGGAGGAAGCGCCGGGCGCTGGAGGTGCCGATACGACCAAAATCGTCTTGTGCAGGCGACCTTTCGAATGACGGGAACAACTGAGACCGGGGCCGTGCATCGGGCTCGGGACGCGTCTTGAGAACGGGTTACTCACCTACGCTAATCTGTTCAGCCTCTTGTGCTACCAACTGTCCCACTAAACATCCGACGAGACGCGATTCTGGTCCCAAGCTTTATTCGCAGATCTGAGTTTGAATGATGACTTTGTTGGTAGGTGTTGTTGGCTGTCTATATTAATCCGAGTACAACATCGACTGTGCTAGCTGGGGTATGCATCGGGGCTGTCTCAGCTACCACTGAGGACTTCCGAAGTACAAAGCCTAGACTCTGATCCTGGGTGTGTTACAATCCGCTAGGCGCTGACAAAGCTCATGCTTACTTGAAATAAGCTATGAGAAGGATAAGGGCTACTATCAAGGCGCCCAGCATCCAGACGATACCTGTACATGCATCATATGAAAGTGTGTTGGATTGTCAGCATTACCTTTTGAGTTGCGCATCTGTACGTTGGAGAGCACTCACCGTGATCTTTCAGACTGCTCCTAAGACGATCTAATTGATTCGCCGCGCCTCCTAGTCGGAGCCCTGTGTGCTCCGCATCGCTATCAAACCGTTCGAGAAGCTCTTGATGCAAATCGAGCTCCTCGTTCATCTGCAGGCTCATCTCGTGCTGGCGATTAAGCGACGCCGATAAAGCATCGAGGTGCTGGTCCTGTTCATCCCTGTGCTGCTGCTGAAGCCCGGCAAGGTCAGCGTTCAAAGCAACATCATTGCTGTGACTCTGACCAGGCCGAGCTCCAACAGAGAAAGTCTCTTTCGAAAGGACGTCGGCGTCGTCCTGGTCGTCAGCGAAAGGATTGTGGTCAGGGGCCAGTGGGCCAAGGCTAGACATTATGACGGGCGTTACCAGCTCAGAGCGACGTGATTGACGACACCTTGACGCATCGCTCGAGTCAGCACGCTGACTGAGTAGTTTTCCCGGTGGTCTTTGCGTGACGTTGTTGTCAAAGGAGCTGCTGGATCAGATTCGAGGACTCGGAAGAATCACGTATGTCGATGGTCCTGAGAACTGCGTTTGCTGTCTGTGAATCGAGGTGTTAATTTCGGGAATCGGTGTGGTGCGCGTCACGCGTGGTGCGTCACGCATTTCACATGGAGGTTTCCAGACACGAGACACGAAACACGAGACACGAGACACGAGACACGAGACACGAGGACTGAATCGCGATTGGGGTTTGGTTGAACACTCGTGACTGACTCAAGCTGGAACTCGCAACGAGATGTACCGCGTTCGAAAACAAAAAAATAAATAGTTGTCAGCGCGCAGCCATGAGGCGCGATCGGCCCTTCCGCCGTTGTCTGAAGTCGATGTAGTTGTTTGCATGGCATTGCAGTTGGTCAATTTGGTTTCAACTAGAGTGACCGCACGCTATTGGAGGAGAGACCAGATGTTCGGACTCTGTCGGCATTGCCGGCTGATCGGAACCGACCCCAAATCCTGCAAGCTGGCTTGCATATCAACAGACCCTGGTGCGCCAAAAGGCTTTCTTGCCAAGGGGACATGGTGCGGCGGAACAAGTTCAGAAAGGTTGGCTTCGACGCAAAAAAAAGCCCGCCTAGCCTGCGCGAGGGCTTGTCTTGGGCTGCTGGGCAGGTATCTCCTTTCTGGTTGCGCTCACTCTTCGCTGTTGAAGGTCAACATCGACTCTCACAACAATCGTGAAAGGTTGACAGGCAAATGGCCGACATTGTCCTCACTCGAGGTATTTCTCGTGCTCGCTGGTGGACAAGGGAAAAAGTGAGCAAGTCTCAGCGGAGTTTGGTTCGAACGAGGCTGCATTGCAGGAACGGAGCTAGTGTTTCTTGGCTCGGTCATCTGCCAACCAGGAAGCAGCAGCACCGCGTCTTCCGGTAGGGTGCATGTCGTGCCTGGACTAACAAGTTTCGCCAATTCGTGATATACCTACCTTCCTGACCAGCTGCCCAACCAAATGAACGGCAACATCAATCACGAACAACGGTAAATGGGCACAAGTTTGCCAATGCAGGCTGACCTCCAAGGTCAAACTTGCTCTCGACGTAGTGCCGATGCAAGATCAACTGTTCTTCAGCGTCGCTCGAATACTAATATAAGAAACTCCCTGTGACTTGTAAACAGCTTTGGGGAAGCTTGTGCACGGTGACTTCATTTCTCAAAGAAGCGCCGCACAGTCTTGAGTGTCGGAGATTTTTTTTATTTTTTTTTTGGCATACGCAGGCGGAGCGGTTGATCCGAAATTCGTCGTCATTCGTGATTCTGGAGTTAACCTTTACCAACGCGAGCACACGACAATTTTTTTTTTGGAAGCTTCGGCAAAACAACTAACAAGCGGATCGAGAAGACGTGAGACTGCTGACCACAAACCGAAAGTACGCTAAACTAAATCGGCCAAGGTCGTTCCGTCGATGACCAAGCTGACTCGTGACTGTTGCTCGTCTACTGCACTTTGAAGCGTTTTTGCTGAGCCTCGTTTGCATCAAGGGTTGGCCCCTTCTGTGCCGCTCTCGCATCCAGCGACAAAGCGTCTTGCTTCGGTAGCACTGACATTTGCTCCATGGCCGAAGCGGGGAGTGTCACAAGCACACAGAGTCATGAACGGGCCCGGTTGACAGGCTTTTAAACATGTAAGCGATCGCATGAGAGGGATGACTGTGACTTGGAACGGAGGTTTCGCGTCCTCTGCTCTAAAACAAAAGGGGAAGCGACCGACGAAGCTGCATGACGAGCATGGCAAACGGTGAATGGACCCGCCAACCAAAAACGTGGACAGTCACTCTTTCCCCTTCAGCTAACTTTAAGTGATGCTGCTTCTTTCGCTTGGCTCGCCAAACTCACAACCCCAGAGAGAATCTTCATAGCGTCCACACTGCTCTGCTTCACACTTCGGACCTAAGCCCGAAGTTGCAAAGGTGGCCAAACCGACGAAGCTCACAGTTTCCTAATTCATCGTTCGTCTTGCCTGGTTCTGCGTTGTTCCTGCACCGAAGCTACCAACACGCTCATGTTGCTTGGAGGGCACCGCTCTTCCCCTTCGGCCGGCGCATCAGACCGGTCAGCACAACACTGAACCGTCTCACATCCACATCCTCATCCAACCACGAACAAGCTTTGAACGTCTTGTTCCCCATTTGGCCAGCAAAAGCGTGATCACAGAGTTATCACTTCCTCCATCACCTTGCTTTCCCCACCCCACTCTCGATGAGATAGCCTCCACCTTTGTCAACCACACACCCTCAAGAGCAGCTCGGATTTCTCGACGCAACCACTACAGCTCGAGTACATCTTCCATCTTCTGCGCCACAGCAACTCCTCTCGTAGCCAACGCTTGCTCGCCGCCGCAGTCATCATGCGTTCGCGTCGGTCTAGTCTGGATGCTGACCGCTCCCGTCGCTCGAGCTTCGCGACAGAACTGCCTAAACCAACAGCTGCCGATGTCGCCGTTCCCATTGAAATTAACATCCCGCACCGAGCCAGCACTAGCGCCAGCGCCAAAACCAGCCAAATCGATCTCACTGGTCATCACATCTACCTTCCCGATCATACTACCGCCGGCTCGTCAACCCAAGGTGGCATGTTCGAGCTTACCCAGATCGGACCAAGTGAAAAAGTCACCGGCGAGGTGATCAAAGATGTCAAAACGGGCAAACATTACAAAAAGATGGCTGTATCCAAGCCAGCCTACTCCCTTGGTCACACCACGGGCGCGCCCGTCGTTACTGGCGTGCCTAACAGGACTACCGGTCGTATTGGCCTCGGCCACGCTTTCCCAACTCAAGAGCAGACCAGGCAATACAAGGAGGACAAAGCAGCTCGCAAGTCAAACACTGGCTCCGGAACAAGATCCCCTTCCCTAGCTGGCGGCAGTGTCACCAGTCACCGTGCCTCGATGGACGTCAACACAGCCGAAGGAAGGACGCAGCTCTTTGCCCAGCTGCGCGAACTCATTCACGAGGAGTTTGAAAAGGTAAATCGCGGTCAAACCGAAGAGTTGAAAAACCACGTTCGCCAAGCGCATCTCGAACAACGTCAGCACCTCAAGGATCACATGGAAGACGTCAAGGAGATCGTCAATGCCGATCTTCCTTCCCACTCTGAAAAAGGCGGCTATTCCAATGACACGATTCTCAAAACGACCACAGACACGGTCGTGGCAACTGCCGATGACGACAAGCAGCCCTATGATCGAAAAGGTAGTGAAGGCACCCTTACGCTCGATCCCAATGGCAACGAGGTCAAAGACCCTCGACCTGTCGAACGTGGCTACACCGACAATGACGTGGACAGCAACCAAGACGAGTACGAGTTCCCCAACAAGTGGGCGGCCATCCGCTACAAGCTGCGCGAACCATTTGCCGAGTTTCTCGGCTGCTTCATGCTCATGGTCTTTGGCAACGGAATCAATTGTCAGGTCGTCATTTCGCAACTGTACAATTCCAGCGACCCCAAAGGTAGCTATCTCTCCATCTCGTTTGGGTGGGGCGTTGGTGTAGCGATGGGTGTCTGGGTTGCAGGTGGCATTTCTGGCGGTATGATCAATCCCGCCGTGACGATTGCACTGGCATGCTTCCGCAAGTTTCCATGGAAAAAGGTGCCTATCTACATTGTCGCCCAGATCCTCGGTTGTCTCATGGGCTCGCTCTGCATCTACGGCCTCTACATCAACCCTATTCGCCTCGTCGATCCCAACCAGACCGAGACAACCGCAGCGCTCTTCACCACCTATCCAGCCGAATTCCTTCGTCAGCCCTCGACGCGCATGAGTGCCTTTTACAACGAGTTTTTCGCTAGCGCCATTTTGCTCATTGTCATTCTTGCTATCGGCGACTCGTCCAACACACCACCCCCGGACGGTCTGGCACCCCTCGTGCTACTCTGGTTGATTTGGGGTCTTGGAGCTTGTCTTGGCTGGCAGACTGCCTATGCGGTCAACCCAGCGCGAGACCTGGGTCCTCGAATTATGCTGTACATTGTTGGCTACTCGCCCAAGATTTTGTGGACCTTCAACGCGTGGTATTGGCTCTGGACGCCCATCATCGCCACCTGCTCCGGTGCCATCATGGGATGTATCATATACGACACGCTCTGCTATACCGGTGGTGACTCGCCCATCAACCGAAAAGCCAAGAAGCATGCACCCGCCCTCGGTCCAGGCTCGAAACAAAAAATGCCAGCAGCTCTTAGCGAGGCCTGAGCGCTTTTCCTCCACCCAACTCCTCCTGCCGCCCGCATTGGCGGCTGCTTCAACCTCTTGTAATTCTGTTTTTTATGTATTGCTACCATGTTTTGTTCTCAAACAGCTGTTACCATGCCTACATCGCGTCCGTGTCAACTGATGCCGTCGTTGAGGTTCTTGGTTCCGGTCCATGCGTCATCCACCACAGCCTGACGTTGCGGCTCTGAGTCAAACAGTCGTGAGATATATGTGTGCACCAGAGCGGTATCTTGGAGCGACTTGTGCACTTTGGTCTTTTGATATGTGTACGGGCAGTCGAAGCTGACGCAGTCGACGGGGCCGGGTCGTTCCATGTGTGCGCAGGTGGAGCAGATGCTGTCGATGGCAGCTACCTGCGCTTCGAGCTTGTGCAACTTGGACGATGTGGCGTGGATGCTTTCGAGGGGCGATTGGCGGCAGTCGAGACAGACGAGTGCCTCGGTACGCGATGAGCAGAGCAAGCATGTCTCGGTGGCGTAGTGGGAGTTGAGCGTCGCAATTGCTGTGCTGCTCGTCGCTTTAGAAGCGGCCGAGTCGGAACCGATCTCGTGCGTCGAGCTCGATGGGTCCTGTTGAGCGAGAAGGGCAGATAACAGAGCAGCAGTGGGCCGTTTGTTCCAGTAGGCATTGTTGGGCTTCGGCATGTGGTGAAACCACGCTTCGACATCGGCGCCCAGCAGATTAAACACGCGAGCTAGCGGTGGGATGATTGTGCGGGTGATGTAGTACAGCGCGTTGATCTGAAGCTGTGGGTCTTTGAGAAACGCCTCCGGTGAGACGGCCTGTTGGTTCAACTTGGCCCTTGGCTCTCCCTGAGAAATGATGTATGGCACACGCTCTCCGTACTGCGGCTCGGATCGCGGATCCGCTAACATGCGTCTCGACGCCACAGCAGCACCCGGCGGCGGCGCCACTTTATCGCTATATGATCCGAGTCGCACCTCTTTGGCAAAGATAAAGTCTTGTGCGCTGACACGCCCCTCGAGGATCTTTCGCCACTGACGCTGCAGGTAACTTTTCACCAGACTCAGATCGCGAGAACGGAAGAGAATCCGAATGCACGCTTCGAGCATGCGCTGAATGGCAGGATGGAAATCGCGTCGTACTGTCTCAATCCCTTTGGCATCAAACCCAGGCTCGCGCTCGTCGAGCGTCTCGTACTTGAAGCCCACATACCGTTTCTTGGCCAGAAGCACAGAGGGAAGATAGACCTTTTCGAATTTGAGCTTGACTGGACGCGGATTCAGGCTTGTGACTTTGTCAGCAATAACGTTGCCCAATGTAAACGCTTCCTCCTTGGTCCTTCCTGGAAGGTAGACAAAGAGAGAATCGGTATCGCCGTACACGACTTGCGCACCCCACTCTTCTGTCCCGTTGATCAGGTCCATCGCTTTTTCCAACGTCTCTCGTCCTGTCTGAACAATCGCATCAGCGATCTCGACGCACGGCATGCGGCCAGAAAAGCTCGCAGATGTGTAGCCATACGTCACATTAGCAAGCAGTTTGAGCGAGATTTGCCTCGCGTTCTGAATGCGCTGGAACGACTTGTCCGATTTGGTAGCTTTCATCGAGCTTTTGACCATGACACGCGTGTCCAGGATCTCGGAAAGCATCTTAGCCAGCAGCGACTTGCGCACGCTCGGCTTGACAAATAGCAATCCATTGCTAGAGATGTTAACGTCGTCTTGTAACAGACTCAGCAGGCCTTTGGGTGGCGCGTATTCGGTGACACCAAATTTGCTAGTCCCTTTGAAACCTGCGACACGGCCGAGACAGGTCGAGTAGCACAGGTTGTACGCGATCATGATCGAAGGATAGAGCGACTGGAAATCCAGTACGATCAACGGCCCCTTGTAGAACGCCGACTGGGGTTCCATGATGAGCGGAAGACATTCCGCTGCATTTTGTTTGCCCACCTGCGCTCGGCTCGGTGAGATGAGCACAAAGTTTTCTGGTTTTGCGATGCGAAGCATGATACTCTCCACCTTGAACTGACTGCCTCTGGATATCACCGAAAAGAAGTCGATCCCATAGATCCTCGCGAATTCGGCGGTTCGCAGGACGAACTCCGATTCCGCGATAATCTCAAGCTCCAATTCAACCATGTCGACATAGTACAGCAGTGCTCTTCTGATCAGCTCGGCGCGTCCGGACTTGTACCACTGCGTCAACGTCTGATGCGAGTATTTTGGTATACGACGGTGAAGTAGGTGGTAACAGACATTTTCAAGCGTGTACAGATTCAGTGTAAGCTCTCCCTTCATGAGACGCCAGAGATTGAGCGTGTGTCGGCCAGTAAAGCGAAGGGCGGACGATTGAGTATACGCATAATTGTCCGACTTGCCCCCCGCCCGCCCGGTATTGTGGATGATTGCTCGGCCGATCTGAGGGACGAGATCATAGTCGTACTCTTTGCTGGCGCGTTCAACGATGTAGCCCCACGAGGAGGAATGAATTTCCCAGCCAACGAGAATCTCCGGATCAAACGCGCGCACAAGGTCGATCAGAGTATTGAATAGCTCCAGCTCATCTTCAACCACCTCCACAGCCAGGTGCGACAGACCAAGACGGTCGAAGTTGATTTCGTCCCCACTGACGATGATGAGACCGGTGCGGAGATCAGGTCGACTGCCAGTGTCCTGCAAATTTTCGTCCTCGTTCTGGAAGGAGTAGACGATGGACTGTATGGCGTCCAAGGCCGGGTCTGGGAAGAGGCTGTCACGCGTAGTAGTCATTACCTCAACAGCGAGCGTCGTCATGTGCTGTTTGTCCCGCTTCACCAGCGCAGTCGCCTTGTGCTGCGAGATCTTGAATCCAAAGTCATTGGCCTGGGTCAGCCTCTCAATCTGAGAGAGAAGTCGTGCTCGTCGTCGTTTTGAACGCTGCCTTTCAATCACCTTCTCCTTTTGCCGCCACGCCCGAGCTTCGAGCAACGTTGGAGGTGGTGGTCCGAACTGCCAGTAGAGGCGTTTCGGTGGCTTGTCCTTCTGAGTGGACGCAACATGTTCGCTTTTCTGGTCCCAATGATCGAACGAGCGTAGGTAAGGCAACGAATGAGATTGAAAATGGAACATACGGCCGGCGTATTCTCGTGGACGTGCTGGCAGATCACTTGGGTTGCTGAAAAAAGGCTCGGGATGGATTTGGCGGGCGATGGAGAAGAGCGGAAAGGTCCCGACGACGTCGCGCAAGGACGGAGCCGATTCGTGAAAGGTGAGAAAACGCGTGCGCGATGCAGAGCTATGCTGCAACGATGACGTCTCCTGCTGGCGCAATCTGGCTGCTGGTGCTGACGAACCTGCCTCGACGAAGCGGACTTTGGTGGATCGGACAGAGTTTATCGCATGACCAGAACGGCTTCCACTAGTTGCATTCGTACTGGCCGTCGAATGCTCATGCTTGGCTTTTTTGAATCTGCGTACGCTGTCTTCGTGAACCTCTTTTGATGGCTTGGACGAAGGGCTTGCTGTTGACGTTGTCTTATCGCTTCCGAGAACATCGGCGTGATGACGCCTTTTGGGCGTAGAGGAAGGGCTTTTGCTGAAGGTGCTACTAGATGCGGTGTTTGAGTTAGAGTGGGAGCTTTCGGTCCTATGCCACTTGCAAGGCGTGCCTGGGCCATCAGGCTGCGCCCATGCCGGCTCGACCTGATCGGCATCGTTGGCGTCATCCTCTTGATCCGATGGTGGATCTTGGTTGGCTGACATCGCCTCCTTTTCGGCTGACTGGAGGCGATGATTGAAGTCTTGACTCTGAAAGAATTCGTCATCAAAGTCGTCTTCCTCCTCTTTCAGCTGTTGGGTCAACTGAGTAGGTTCCATCTGGTCCGGTGGACTTTGCTGAGTTTGAGAAATGGCGTGCTGCAAGTCGTACAGCCTAGAAGAGGCAGAGGGGCCTGTGCGTTGAGAGTAAGGATCAGCAGCGTGAATCTGATCTTGATATGGGTGAAACACCTCCACAGCGTCAAATGTGGTCATGATATATTCATCCAGCCCGGGGCGATCGGTAAAGTGGCTAGCATTGCGCTCGCGTGGTAGCGTCTTTTGCTTCTCCTCGATCAGACGTTTTTCGAGTAGAAGTCGCATGCGTTCCTCTGACATCCATGTTGGAGAATCTCCGCTAGCATATAGCCGAGGATCCCGAGCTGGATCTTCTCTCGGTATCGAAGGCGGCAATCCAGCTGCTTTCCGTCGCTTCATTTCATCCTCCCAGAGTCCTGACAAGCTTGGAACAAGGATATCTTGGTCGGATGGAGTGGTAGAAGTCTCATCAAAGTTGCTGTGAATGTCTCTCTGTTTAAATCTGCGTCGATTGATGATCCACGGAGCACTCGCATCGGCTTCGAGCTCGCAGTATGAGCCACGATGTACGTCTGGGGCCTGCACGTGGGCATAAGGTATCGAGTTACGATTCCAAATCTTGCTGCGAGAGTCGAGGGGAGACAAGTCATCGTTGGCAACCAGATTTCCTTCTGGAATCGGAAGTCGAAAGCGGATGTCGTCCAAGTCGACATAGTCGCAACCGAAGATGTTATAATCGAGCATGAATTGAAGCTGGTAGCGAATGTGAATCTCAAAAGGCTGAAAGACCGTCTTCATGACCCCTCCCGACTCAAGTATGGCTGCTATGCGATAATTATGCGCTGGATCCACAAACGAAATCTTGAGATAGTACGAGTATCCGACATGGTAGCCGTAGAAGTTGACCCCTTTGCAGAGGTGAATAGCGGCAATGAACTGGTTGGCGTCCGTGTCGTGCAGATTGCGGCGGAGCGATGCAGCCATGGCAGCATTCAGCCCCCGACCCAGCCGATGGATGTATCTGAGGACATTGTCGGGATCGAGGGAGCCCTTGTATTGGATATAACAATATGGATAGACATTGTGGATGTACAGGCAGACGCGCTGACCTGCAGGAGTAGCGCCAAATAGGCGGAGGACAGGCACCTTCCGAAGCGGCTGTCCTTCGGCATTGAAAGCGCATGAGGTGCGGTCAAACGGCGTCGGCACTGTGAGGATGTGATCAATATTGATGAGGCGCACGCGAAAGAATGGGTCGGACGAAGCTGAAGCCGAGTCGATCTTTTCGGTCTGTTGCGCGGTCTGTTGCGCAGAAGGATCGCTCTGTTCCGCACTTTCCAACGATGTCATGGCGGTTGATTCAAGGCAAGTTTAACGATGGTATACCTCTTCATGCTTGTGCTGAGCTAGGTCAAGCAGGCCTCGTCGCGGAGTGATGTGTCCGTGTTCGCGATTGGCATGGATGGATGCGAAGACTGAATCTGAGAATCACGAAACACGAATGGGATCAACCAGCAGGCTCTACGAATCTGACTCACGACTTGAAGCTGTCAGTCACGAGTCGTGAGTCGTGAGTCGTAAGTGTCGCTTCGATGGGCGCACGGCCGCGGGCGGGGTAAGATAGTGTTCACAGCGCACAAAGCTAACAACAACCAAAAATCAACGTTCAGATCGGGAATCACGAATTTGTGATTCACGATTCGTGATTGCCGATTGACGCGGTACGCGCTACGCCACTGCGCTTTACGCCACAAACACACACTGAATTTGCGATTGTCCGACACGAGTTAGATTGACGGACACTCCACATCAACTCAGCCAGCAGCTGTCAGTGTTCGTCTCATACGACTTAGCTCTTCGACTCCAATCTTAGCTGTATAATCATTTGATAGGGCTTGGCGAGCCCTGATCATGGATTAAACACGCCAACTCGAAGATGGTGCAAAAAGATGGTGTCGCTGCGTCCATTGTCGACCGAAATGTTTCTTCTGGTTCGTCAGTCATCCGCGCGATCCCCTCGCACGATGTCCATCGCATCACTAGCGGACAGGTGGTGCTCGATCTACAGACTGCAGTAAAGGAGCTGGTAGAAAATGCGCTGGATGCTTCGGCGACAAATATTGCTGTCAACTTTCGAGACTATGGCGCCGACTCGTTCGAGGTGGTTGACAATGGAACGGGTATCGACGCTTCCAATTACGCCAATGTGGCTCTCAAGCATTACACCAGCAAGCTGTCCTCGTTCTCGGATCTGTCCCTTGTGCGAACATTTGGATTTCGTGGAGAAGCGCTCTCCTCACTGTGCGCTCTGGCCAAGGTGACGATCCACACTGCCACTTCAGACCAGGCACCCATGGGTACCATCCTGCAGCTTGGAAAGTCTGGCAAAGTCGAGAGCGACACCGGAAGAGCTGCAAGGCAGAGGGGCACCACGATCATCGTAGAGGGCCTCTTCAAGGTGCTTCCGGTTCGACGCAAAGAGTTTGAAAAGAATCTCAAACGCGAATATACCAAAACCCAGAATCTGCTGCAGGCTTACGCTCTCATCACCAAGGGGGTTCGATGGACATCTACCAATACACCTGCTGGAGGTCGCAAAACACCCCAATTTAGCGTCAACTCCTCCACCTCTGACAACTACCTTTCAGCCAACGTCTCGGCACTTTTTGGTGCAAAAGTGGTGCCCACCCTCATGCCCCTGAATCTCGAGCTCACCTTTTCTGTAGCCAGGTCTCCTAACAAACTCATCCAACATACTGTAGAAGCTCACGGCGACAATGACGACGAGGAAATTTTGCCGGGCGACGAATCATCGACTGTTAACGTCATGGGTCTGATCAGCAAGCCCATTCACGGTTCTGGTCGCACCTCTTCCGATCGACAGTTCTTCTACATCAACGGACGTCCTTGGGATGCAGGTCGAGTCGGTCGAGCCTTCAACGAGGTCTACAAGTCGTACAACTCGAATCATTTCCCCTTTGTCGCGGCCGATTTCCGCTTGCCAACTGATTCGTACGACGTCAACATCACCCCTGACAAGCGTACTATTTTTCTACACGAGGAGAATCGGCTCATAGAAAAGGTCAAGCAAGCGCTCGAGGAGCTGTTTGCTCCAAGTAGGGCCACTTTTTTCGTCAACGGAGCCAGTCACTCTCTTCGCAATGGCAGCGGAGTGACAAGATTGAGCGCACAGTCCAGGCTAGGTGGCTTTACAGCCAAGACAGACGATGAGCCAATGGCTGATGACCTAGCTCTGCATCCTGAGATTGATCCAGCAGCCGAGTCAGATGAAGACCCAGAGGACGCGCAGACGCACCAAGATGTGGGTCAATATGCTCAGCAAGCCGACAGTGATAGCGAGGAAGCTGAACCATATGCTAAAGTACGGTCTCTCTCTGGCGCCTCTCACGCTATCGACCTCGAATATCGCGAGGACTCGAATTCCCCTTCCCCTCTCAACGGTCAAGGGCGTGTAGAACAGGCTGATGATGACAGAAGCGAGGCTGATATACCAGCACTATCGGCGCCCGAGCCGGACTCACCATGTCACGACTCCTCAAAGCGCGAGTATGATGGGGTTCTTGATACGAACCAGGCGTCCTGTGCACCTACTAAAAGGCAGCGTGTAGTGCAGTCTTTAGCGAAGGAGCCAGAATCACCAGCCTCAGAACAATCGCACAACAACGCTCATTTCGTCTTGGCCTCGCTGCGAACGTTTGCACTTCCCGGAACCCAAATCGCGGACCATCTGCCCGTGTCAAATTGGATGGCTGTTGGAAACCAAGACGAACAGTCGACTCCCATGGCAATGGCTGGAGAAAAGGCAGATATGTCTTCCGAAGAGGATCTGGAATTCGATCATCCCGTGGCTCAAGTAGCGGCGATAGATGATGACCAGGTTGAATGTGCGGACGAGCCTTTGTCCAACAAGTTCGCATCGATGCGTAAAGACGCTGCTGTCAGTGATCTGATCGAGCACGAACAGATCATCTCGTTCGATCTCGATCGTTTGCAGCAGCGACTTCTCCAACGACGGACGCCGTCCTGGTCAACACCATCTGGACTGCCTGCGTCTGAGAGAGAAGAACTGTTGCAAGGCGCTGGAGTGGAAAACCAAGACGAAGCTCAAGTCGAACGAGCGCTTTCCCGCGTCATTCACAAAGACGATTTTGCGGCTATGGAAGTCATTGGGCAGTTCAACCTGGGATTCATCATTGCGCGACGTCGAACTCGGCCAGATTCGTCGTCACACGATATGGACGACCTCTTCATTGTCGATCAACACGCCTCTGATGAAAAGTTTAACTTTGAGACGCTTCAACTTACCACACAAATTCGTTCTCAGAAGCTCATCGTTCCGCGTCCTCTCGAGCTCTCTGCTTCTGACGAGTTGGTCGCCATCGAGCATCAGGAGACGCTGCTTTCTAACGGCTTCGATATCTCCGTCTCTGAGACTGGCCTTCCTGGCACAAGGGCCAAGCTCGTTGCTCAGCCGATCAGCAAGGCAACCGTGTTTGGCGTCAAAGATCTCGAAGAGCTGCTTTACCTGCTCAGGGATACCTCGGCAGGCTCGGAAGCAGCCAGAAGTATCCGGTGCAGCAAAGCAAGGGCCATGTTTGCCAGCAGGGCCTGCAGAAAGTCGATCATGATCGGCACTGCGTTGACCAGAGGTAGAATGAAGTCCGTGTTGAACAACATGGGCACAATCGAGCAGCCTTGGAACTGCCCACATGGGCGTCCCACGATGCGCCATCTGGTGTGCCTGAAGACGGTCGATGCTGAAGGACAGGCAAGAAAAGCTCAAAGTGATGAGAATCCCAGCTGGGAAGAGCTGGTCGAATGTCTAGCCTAGCCGGCGGTAGAACACGCTTTGAAGCGCAATTTTGCACCAATCAAGAATGCCTGGATGCAGTCAAAAGTGACGTTGAACCCACATGTTGCTCTCTAGCGAGGAGCTCCTTGCACGTTGGAGTCTGCTGGAGTCTCCCTGTCGTGTTTTGTCTAGGGAGAGATTGACGATTTCAGAATTCACGACTGAAATCTATGATTCAAGCAAGGGTCTTACAGTGATGAGGCAATGACGCATTATCGCGACATCCCGCGAGAGTGGGCATGTTTTCGCTCGTGAAAAATCCGTTTGGCGACCTGCACAGGCGTGAGACAAACCTGTGTATCCAAAGCACGAGATTATCAGTCTTGAACCTGAACCGAGCCGCACTCACGACTCTCTGTGCTGGCTTCCGCCATAATTGTCTGATGGCTTTCAGCTGGCCAGGAATGTGTCAGACGACTGCGGCTCGCAGCATACCCTTCTCCACCGCGTTGGCCGTTTGTTGCTACGCGTGCCTCCATCCTCTTCACCACCAGATACCTTGGACATTCTTGAACACTCGCGACTTTCGGCATGACTACTGTCACACAGGCATCTTCGCTTCGCATGGCGCCAATGAGCCCAGACGAGTACGTGCTCGACCCACGCAAGTCTCTGCCAGACTACCGTCGCGAGATCTACGACTTGCTTCAGTACCTCGACGACGAGCAGGACAAGATCGAGAAGCAACTTGCGCACTTCTCATCTTCAGCAAGCGTCACATCCTCCGCCAAGTCGACAAGACGGCGTGCCTCGAACTCATCGCAGAGAAGGCGCGTTCTCGCCTTGGACGACAATGAAGTCGATGCAGGCTCGGAATCGGACGACGATGCCGATGATTTTGTCGTTGTTGAAGACATCAATGCGGCGAGCCGGAAGAAGCAGCTCTTGGCCCAGCTTCATCAGCTTTGGAGGACAAGGGATGCACTGCGCAAGAGAGCCAAGCAGCTTAACATCCGAATTGACAGTTTGACCCACGGTAAAGGTTCAGGTCTCATGCCTGCCGAAGACTTGTGGCAACCTGGATGCGAGATTCACGGCCAGGATGAGAGCGACGAGCTCTGATAGCCCCGAGACGTATATGCTCTCCGACATGACACTTCCTACAGCATCGCGTGTCACGAAGCGCACACACGTTCCCCCTGTTACTCCTTATCTCTGGTTCTTTTTAGAGTTTCTCGTTTTGTTTTTCGCATTGCATTCGTGATTTCGCTTTCGACTTAAGTTATCAATCCTGGATATTTCCATTCGCCGTCGTTGTTAATTCGGAGTCTGTGAGTAAGTGATTGTTTCTCACGTCTAGCTGCCGCCGATGGACAGAAGTAGACGCAGCACAAAGTTGTAGCACATTCGTTGTGCGCTGTGCTCCTGTGAGAGTCACTACATTTGCTTGCAATGCCTTTACGTGATTGCGACTTCTACCTGACGGAACCTCACCGTATGTGAAACGCAGCTTCCGTATCTAAAGATGTGGTGTGATTTTGGACGGCTCTCAATTTTTTGTGGTACAAAATCGCCCGATTTCGCAGCGTGCAGACCTCGCGTGTTAATTGAGTACACAAAAAGTCGATCAAGAAGAAGTGTGTGGGCAACACTCACGACTTTGAGCTGTCACCTTGTCGTCAACCACCACAAGGAGGTCCATTACAGTCTTTACCTGGTTTCGTCTGCGAGTTGTTTCCATACAGCCCCGAAAACATCTTCTCCTTCAACAGCTGTAATACTTCTGCTTCAGCTCAACCATGGCATCGCATAGACCACGCAGCAACAAGGCTGCCAATGGTGCTTCGACTTCACCCAAACGCAGCTGGATAATTGTCTCAGCTGCGCTCGTTGGCTTCTGCGCTCTCATCGCCGCTCTCGATTCGATCCGATCCAGCTTCTACATCTTTGACCACAAGGCAATCTACAAGATCGCATCGACTGCGGTCGCCAACCATCCAGGCAATGCGACGGCCATCTTTGATGATGTCCTCGACAACCTTCGTGCCGACCCCAAGCTCGCGCCTTACATCAACAAGAATCATTTCAGCGACGAGTCAGAATGGATGTTCAACAATGCCGGTGGTGCTATGGGTAGCATGTTCATCATTCATGCTTCCGTCACCGAGTACCTGATCTTCTTTGGCACTCCCGTCGGAACCGAGGGTCACACTGGTCGTCACACAGTACGTCCTGTCAGCGCACCAAATGAACCCAGTAAAGGAATCGCATCACTGACTTCACACTAACACTGATTTGTACCCAATGAAACAGGCCGATGACTACTTCAACATCCTTACCGGTAACCAATACGCTTTCCCAGCTGGTGCGCTCAAGGCGGAGCACTACCCTGCCGGATCAGTGCACCATCTTCGCCGCGGAACGGTCAAGCAGTACATGATGCCTGAAGACGGCTGCTGGGCGCTCGAGCTTGCTCAGGGCTGGATCCCACCCATGCTTCCCTTTGGTCTCGCCGATGTGCTCAGCTCGACGCTCGACCTGCCCACCTTTGGTATCACTGTCTGGATCACTGCACGAGAAATGGTTGGCAATCTGCTCATCGGCAAGTTTTGAGCTAAAGCCCATTCAATTAGCTGGGCCATACTGTAGGTGCTACACTGCCAATCGAATCAAATCGCCAAGCGCAACCAGACACACCTGCTGTCCTTAGCCAAGTCGGGATGTCTGGCATTAGAGAGGGATTGCAGATAGCGTCCGGCCATCCCACAGTTGTCCTCGGGTCTCTAGAGGTCGCTTGCCGTGCTTTTCGGTCCAGGCTATGATCCCGCCTGTGAGAATGAGCACCTGTTGTGCAATGCTCTGCTGCGCCTGCGTCTCTGAAGCATCGGCTTGAGTGTGGATCTTGACAAGCGCATCTGCCACCCATCCTGCAGCCCTCGTGCCTCTGCCCTTGCTTGAGTTGCAGTGAAAGATCAACTTGGGGATGGTCGAGAGCATTGGTGCTAACGTCGGGAGAGTCGCGGGTATAGAATGGGCTGGCAGATTGATGGCTGCCGGAAGTATGTACTATGAGAGCAGAGAGCCTGTCAGTATCTGCGATATTTTTATTGAGAAGACAAAGGATCCACTTACTTCGCAGTCGGAACGTCGCACATCAATGACGATAAAGTCCTTGCCTGGTGTTTTGTTGGCATACCAAGCAGTGAGCTGATCTACGCTGATCGATCCGGGCTTGGACGTGGGCTCACCGTAGACCTTTTGCCATTCGGCTCGGTTGATTGGATGCTCTTCGGTTGTCATTGTTGGATGATATGTCCAGAAATGATCGTCGCTTGGTCAGTGGATTGTGATAGTCACCGTCTTCCTTAGGGATATGTTGCACAACATTAGTGTATGCTTCGGAGTCTGAGAGAGGACCGAGCCAATGGGGAATTTCAAATTCCCGATCTTGTCAGAGGCCGACCCCCGATAATTACGATGTGGCTCCAGAGAAATTCGGCTATTCCGGTCGTGCTAATGTTGGAACGGGTTGGTTGTTGCGGTTGCGGGGTAAACGCTTGGGCCGGCTTTGCAACCAGTAGCATGTAGTCAACATCAATACTGGCTATCGCGCTCATTGTCAGTGGCACACTAGCATCATCGATGAACCAGAAAGATCAATCACTTCAAGATCAACATGCTGCGATTACGACCTGTTGCAACGAGCGCTTGCTCCGCTGCCTCTCTACTGCATCGCTCTGCAGCATGCTATCCTAGAAGCGCGATCCGCTGCTACTCTACAAGCATTGGCCCAACACAGCTAGTGTCGCTGGATACTTTGTCCGACATCGCCAAAACCGAGCATGGGTCGGCTTCGCCATATGATGAGCACATTTCGGTGCTGACGCTCAACCGTGCGCCTGCCAAGAATGCCATCTCGAAGGCACTTTTGGCGGAGATGGATCAACACGTCACGTCGCTGCTCACCTCGTCTACGGTTCGAACGCTGTTGATCCGCTCTTCCGTGAGCGGAACGTTCTGCGCCGGTGCAGATCTCAAGGAGCGCAAAGGAATGTCAAAAGCGGAAGTGGATGCGTTCTTACTGGGCTTGCGGAAAGTGTTCACCAATGTGTCACGATTGCCGATGCCTACGATTGCCTGTCTCGATGGATTGGCTATGGGCGGAGGGCTGGAGCTCGCGCTCACGTGTGATCTGAGGATTGCCGGACCCGCAGCAACGAGGCTGGGCTTGACCGAGACAAAGCTTGGCATCATTCCTGGCGCCGGCGGAACGAGCAGGTTGACCAGATTGGTGGGAGCTGCTCGTGCAAAAGAGCTCATCTTCAGTGCCAAACTCGTTGATGCGGTCGAGGCAAGTCGAATCGGGTTTGTCGACATTGTCGCTCAGGAAGGTGACGATACAGCTGCCTTCAACAAGGGAGTACAGCTTGCAAGATCGTTCGCTAAGAATGGTAAGTTCCGCGGATCTCTCTCTCTTTATCTTGTATTTTGCCGTTCCGCTTGGCTTGAGAACCGAATGAGTCGATGCAAAGGCGCAAAGGGCTCGAATCTGGATGTCAGGATGGCAAGTGTGGGATTAATACTCAGACCTCGAAGCTCAGCATTGTTTGCTGCAGGCTATTGAAGCGGGATGGCGTAAACACATGGATCGGTCAAGTCTATCCACGCCGAACATCAAGTCCGCATAGCGATTTCTTCCACAAATGGCTTGTTTGAATGCGCCAAGACCTAACAGTTGTGACTGATATTTCTCAAACTTGATCTTTTTTTTGGTTTCTTGCTGTTTTTCGCAGGACCACTAGCGGTGCGAGCTGCTAAGCTTGCGATCGACAAGGGCGAACAGATGGACCCTGAGACGGCGCTTGACTTTGAGCGCCAATGCTATGAGACGATTCTTGGCACCAAGGATCGTCTGGAAGGGCTCAAAGCGTTTGCTGAAAAGCGGGAGCCCGAGTACCGAGGCGAGTAGTTAGAGACTTGCAAGTGTCGCTGCATGCAGAGCTGCTCTTCGACATGAGCCACGACGGCAACTCGAGCCGCTTTTGGAATAGATAGAAGAATTCTAGTTCAGGTCTGGTCACGGATTTGTCATGAGTGAGTGGATTTTTCTGATCAATAAATATATATCCAGTAATTCGCTTGAAGGCTCTGGCATAGTAAGAGGATGCACGACTACCTTGAGAATCCCTCTTAAAAGAGAAAGTCAGTCGGAGTTGCGTTTATGTTAGTGCAGCTGCTGTCAAAGTGACAATTCAAGGTTCGCGTTCGTGATTCGTGATTGTTGTACGACGGCGTTCGAGTAGCGAGTGAAACCGTGTTTCATATCACCTTCAGCCCCGCTTACTGTTCTCCGACTGGCTAGCATGAGAAATTGAAGCTGAGACACGATCGTACTTGTGACTCGTTGCGAAATGTGTTTGCTCACCGCCACGACGTGGTACCTCTCAAGTCTAGTATTCAGGTACCTCAGCGGCTATCTGTAACACTGCAGTGCTATAAGGCATATCTCGTTGTTTTTCAACATGCTGGTTCCTAGTTGTTGACCGTGCCTGGTCCAATCTTTGCTCTTTGTGTTCTCCTCAGAAGAGTCAAGGTCGATCTGGCATCTCGGAGATGCGTCTATCTGCATAAACGATGTGATTGACAGAACAAAGTATCGTGCAAGTGCTACAAGAAAGACGGAAGACGGAAGAGACTATCGTGCAGAGAGCTACAAGAAAACCTCTTCTCGCCTCGGATGCTGAGCGTCAAATCCGACCACATTCGTGATGTAGCCTTCCGAAAACAGCATATTGGCAGCAGTCGAGAAAGCTACCAATGTTGAATTTGCGTTCACCCATCATTCGTGATTGCGGTCCCACTTTGTTGGAAGTGCTGCTCAAACCAACGGCGACAGTCAAGCGCACCTTTTAGGTAGGACGGTGGACCAGGTTTCTTGCTTCGTGTCCTGACCTTTATCTGTGGTGGCTGCTTGAGGTTAGCAAGAACAAGGAACGAGTCTGTGCGAGCCAGAGCAGAGCCCAAGTCCGTGAGTGTAGCCATGCGTGATGTTTCATGTCACATTCAGATTCTGGATGTTGGTATTCAAGTAGAAAGCAGTGAATCCCCGTTTTCTATAATCGTAAGTAAAAAATAAAAACAAAAAAGCCAAAGCATTCAAATACTGTATGCGGATTACTCAAGTCACTTTCTGCTGCAGCAAAATCACAATCACAGTCATGAATCGTATCTCGTAAATCGCGAATCGTGAATGCAACCCCACTTTCGCTTGTTCAATGATCGGCAACGTCGTACCCGAAACGGAAACAAGACCGAATTGTTCAGCTTCCTTGTTCTCTTGGTCCATAACGTAGGTCCATAACGTAGATAGAGCTACACAGGAAAGCTTGCTCACTTCGGATGACAGCGCTAGAAGAAGCTGTCGCCGGTTAGTATGATAACACTGCTGAACTTGAGACTGGGACAAAGAAGAGAGTCGGTGATGCCTGTTCAACAGCGGCTGAGCGGCGGTTTCACATTTGCAGGTCTGCTAGCCGCCTGGATTATCCAGCTTGTGGTTCTGCATGCTTGATTGTCTTGCTTCTTTATCCGTCAGCAAAACGTGGATTCAATCAACAGCATCCATCCACAACTGTCTCGAACTAAGCCTTTCTCTCCTTTTCCGCTTCCGCTGGGCTTGGCTCAAGTCTGTGCCCACACGCAATCCATCTCTGTAAGCGCTGCCGCCAACGCTCCTCAACCGCCTTCCACCATCTCTTTGCTCTGCTTCCTTCTTGGGTCCATACCTCGTCTTGCTGCCATTCCGCCTAGGGCTGGGCTGCTCTTCCGTGGTTTTCTGGTGCGCTGCATCGCTCACACTACACTTGACCCTAGCCTCTTCATCCATCCATAAACTTCCCCCAGGTTACATCAACACCATTCAAACTCCGTCCGCGCCTCACCTGCTTGATTGCGCCTTTCCTGTCATCCTGTGGGTTTGCCCTGCGCATCACGTCGTTAGTTTTGTCCAGCAATCACTGTCTGAATACTTGCCACAAATCCCACGAGGGGCCTCCAATTGTTGTGCCGTCGTGTTTTGTGTGCCATAGTTTCGTTCTCAGTCTGCCGCTGCTCTTGCTCGCTCAGACGATTCTCCCGGTCAAACCCCCGGTCAACCAGCTTTGCTCATTCAGTTCCTTCTGTCCAGTGCGTCTGCCCGTCCCTGTTTGGGAACTCGTCCATATATACTCGAAAAAATGTTGCAAGTCGTTCGCAGTCTCTTGTACCGCCTCCTCGATCTCTTGTACGCCTTTGTCGAACACTTGCCCTTCTCATCCTCCGCCATCCCCTCAACTCGGCAAGAGTCAAGCTCGACCTTCACCGCTCAACCTCTCCTGCTCTACGCAGCGATTCTTGTCGTCTCACTCTTTGTTCTCAACGTCTTTCGAGCGGCGCTGACCGACTACCACCGCAAGTTTTACCTAGAACCCAGCACAATGATCATCAAGTCACCCCACGTCTTCACCGCCCCTACCAACTATACTCTTCCCGAGTTCCTCTTCAAGCCCATCGACATCGCTGCATGCAAGGAGCGCGCAAACGATCCCCTTCTCTACCCTGCTGAGCCCGAGGTCACGGGTCGTCCCGATGCGAAGCCTCTCTCGCTCGTCGATGTGCGCGAATATGCCACCAACCTCGCCTCGGCGCTCATCTCGGGTTCCACCGAGTCCGGTCGCAAGTACGGCAAAGGTGATGTGGTTGGCATCAATGCCGCCAACACACACGACTACCTCGCCTGCGCACTAGGTATCATGATGACTGGCGCAAGTGTTGCTCTCTTCAATCCGTCTTACAAGCCCATTGAACTCGCACACCAGATTCGAATGGTCAAGGCCACCGCTGTCATTACCACCGCAGCTTCGTACAAATCCACTCAGGAGGCCGCTCAACAGGCTGCCGTGAAGGGTGAAGACAGCCTTGAACACCTCGCTACACCTCCTGAAATCCTTGTGTTCGAGGAGAGCCACGATGTTTCCATCTCCAAGATCCTCAAAGTGGGAAAGGATGAGTTGCCAGAGACCCGTACATTGCTGGACAATGTCAAGCTGGACCCCAAGACCACCACGGCTGTCTTTTGCTTTTCCTCGGGTACCACCGGTGGTCCCAAGGCGGTCATGCTCTCGCACTATGCCATTGTGGCCAACATCATCCAGGCTTCTTTTGCCATGCTCGACCGTGTCAACGACCCTCTCATTGACGAGGATAACTGGTACGCTGGCGGCCGAGAACTTCTCCTCGGCTACTTTACTACTCGCGTCTCCGAAACCTGGAACACTGCTGCCGATGCGGTCAACACCGTCACCGAAAAGCTCGGTGGTGTCCAGTTGGCGCCTCGTCTCAGCCGTGGCGAGTTCCACCTGGGTCTCTTGCCTCTCTTCCACTGCTACGGTCTGCTGATGGGCTTTATGAACCTTCACACAGCTACACCTACCATTGTGCTGCCAAGATTTGCGCTTGACGTCTTCCTGGCCACCGTCCAGCGCCATCGCATCACTTTCTGCTTTGTCGTCCCACCGATCCTCCTCGCTCTTGCCAAGCATCCTAGTGTCGCCAACTACGACCTTCGCTCGCTCACCAAAGTCAGCTCTGGTGCTGCATCACTCCCACACGAACTGCGCTTGGCAGTCAAGAAGCGTCTGGGCATCGACTCGACCGACGGCTACGGCATGTCGGAAATGTCGCCCCTCGTCTGCAGTCAGAACACCAAGGACATCGAACACTATCCGGGTACCGTCGGCCAGCTTGTACCTGGCACCGAAGCTAAAGTGATCGGTCCGGATGGCAAAGAGGTGGGCTTTGACGAGGAGGGCGAACTCTGCCTGCGAGGACCCCAAATGATGCAGGGTTATCTGAACAACGATGAAGCCAACGTCAAGACGTTCATCCCGTCCATAGACGATCCCGGCCGCTTCCTGCGCACGGGCGACATTGTCAAAGTGAACAAGGACGGCTTTGTCACCATCACCGATCGTTTGAAGGATGTAATCAAGTACAATGGTTTCCAAGTTCCACCTTCGGAGCTCGAAGCGATCATGTTCAAAGAGGATCGAGTGGGCGACTGCGCGGTGCTCGGCGTTCCGGATCAAGAAGGTACCGAATTGCCATGGGCTTTCGTCGTCCTCAGCCCCAAAACCAAAGAAGAGATTGGCGACGACGAGGACAAGAAGAATCAACTGGAAAAAGAGTTGCTCGACTTTGTCAACCAACGCGTCAACGCCAACTACAAGAAGCTTCGTGGTTTGACATGGCTCGATGCGCTTCCCAAATCCGCTTCGGGCAAGATCCTAAAGAAGGACATCCGAGCCATGGTCGAACAGCACAAGTTGAGCGCTCGCAAGTAATTTTCCCTCGCCATCCTCGATCGACGACCCACGATCCATGTCCCTTTGCTTTCCGTGTTCGACTTTGATTCAAGCTGGTTGGATTTTTCGTTTCGTTTTTCGCTGTACTTGTAGCAGAAGGATTTTTGTTTTGGTCATCTTGCAATTAATTTCATGACTATCATCCATGTTTGACGAGATGGATTCACGATTGTGATATGCATGAGGTGGTCTACGATCACGAATCTGGCTTGAATCGACTGAGGAGACAAGTCTAGGATTGAACGGAACCAAAGCCCTGTTTGCACTGTTTGCCCAAGATCGCAGAGCCTGATTGCATGTAGCAGATCTTTGCACTTACACAATCGTCGGTGGTGCACTCGGGACTCTTGGGGCTGTTTCTACCTTGGTATACGGTGAACTGCTGGACGAGGTGCTTTCTGACCGCCATCTCTTCTGTCAATTTGGCCCAGAACGTCGCATTGAGCGGCACATTGCTCGGCCAAATGGCATCTCCTCCGATGGAATGAGACGAGTTGGCGTCGGAAGCCGAGAAGTTGGAATAAGCCGAGCGGGCCGAATAGAGGTACTCGTAGACGGGACCGTGCGAGGTGGATGCGAGATTGGCGAATGTGGGGACAGGTGTGTAGAACTGATGGTAGTCCATCACCTCGTATGTGCTGGCATTTACGTGCATGATACGCAGTGCTGGGTTCACATTGTTGCCAGGCGTCACCGAGGGCGCCATGAAGCTCACCGCTTTCGCAAAGCCTGCCGCTTTGCTAGTACCATTGTTAGCGTAGAAGATGTTGAACTGGTCCTCGTGTGTGTGGCCGAAGAAGATGTGCGCAACCACATGCGGCGCGAACCGATCCACGACCTGGTAGAAGAGGTTCGTCGGATTGTCCAGAGGATTACTTCCATCCCACCCAGTCAAAACGTGTCCCACGATCCAAACTCGCTCTCCGCGCTCTTCCGCGTGAAACAGCTCGTCCGTAAGGAACCGAAGACTTCCCGAAAAGTCGGGATTCTGCGTATGTATCATGTTGAATACGTTGTTCTTGTACCAAAAGTCCGTGTTGATCGCAATGATACGCAACCCTTTTCGCGGTGTAACCGAATATCCAGCATAGTGCGAGCGCACCTGTTCAGCCTCGGCATGATCGAACCATCCTTCTGCCTCCCAGAGACGCGCAAGATTGTCCCAGTCCCAAGACAGTTGATCAGATCGTCCGTCTGGCAACGCTCCTTGCGAGGCGAAATCAGAGGGCGACGAATCGTGGTTTCCAATCGCATTGAACACGGGCCCTTTACCGAGCATGGCACGAATCGAATCGTATAAACTTTGATGCGTGTACTTGACCAAGTCTTGAGAGATGTACTGCGCGAGATCATGAACCACCATGTCACCCGTATGGATAGTCATGTCGACCTGCTCACCTCCGTTAAGCGGCGTCACAGCTTCCAGCGTGGACAAGGTCAAGCTCCAAGGTGTATCGCAATGAAAGTTGCCCCAGTAGTTTGAAACCTCCGAGATGTTGGATTTCGGCAGCGTTCCTTGCCTGAAGTTACCACTGCTCAGAGTAGAATTATACGCGTCCGCACGACAACACCTTCCGTTGGTGCAAGACGCCTCACCCCCCACGAAGAAGCGCGGATCAATGTGGATGTCCGACATGTGCAGCACGCGCAGATGCTTGCCGTTTTTCGTGGGCGTACCAACATTGGTGTTGTACGAAGAAGGAGGAGTGCGCTTGCCGTGGAACCACTTGTCGAAGAACGTTTCGTCCAGGTGACGCGGTTTGGGAAGCGTGCAGTTCGAGGTGGAAGATCCGACAACGATGTTGCAGATGTACTGTGCGTCGGTGCTGTCGGGTGATGTAAAGTCGGCGTAGCTGAGAACCTGAGTGTATACGGAGCCGAGCACTTGCGGTGCGTACGTCTTTGCACAGCTCGAGGCAGACTTGTACGAGTACTTGGTGCACAGTTCGACTAGCATTGAGGGCACTTCCTGGGGAGATTGGCGAGCGAGCGTCTGGCCAACCTTGAGCGCAGAGGCGCACTTTGTACAGTTGGTACCGGATGAAGCAAAGATATCGGTGAGCTGCTTTCGTACTTTAGAAGCAATCTCGGGAGAAGCAGCCCCAGTGGCTACCGGGTAGATGGCTTCCGAAGGCGACGGACCAAGAGGGAGGATGGTGGGGTTGGCGAGGAGATCCGAGAAGACCGAATGGCGTGCGACATCGGTGACAATAGGTCGAGGCTCAGCAGTCATGGACTTGGGGTCGTTGTAATACGAAGCAAAGATGGAAGTTGGAAAGGCACTCGATGCTGTGTAGGCCGATGTCTGCAGCTCGAAACCACCTGCCATGGCGTCAGATGAGGGTGTTGTAGCATCGTTACGAGCAGCAAAGCGAGCAGGTGAGGATGCAGCCAGTTGCACAAGGCCCAGTACGGCAGCTAGAGATGCGACGACCTTCATCCTGTACCAAACCGGCTGTATCCACGATGAAGAAGAAGGGCAAGATGTTGTTGTGGATGGGGACGCAAGGTCTTTATCGTCCAGAAGGGGCGTCTTTTCTAGGTCGTACGACATCCTGGAATGCATCCTCTCTTCAGAGTGTGAGGAGGATTCGGCGGGCTTTTGCGCCGATTGCCCTCTACAGCAAGCTGGAAAGAGGCGCCGAAGAACCGCTGATGGTCTATCAAATACATGCTCGAAGCGAGAACCTTCGACTTTTCTTTTCAAAACAGCTAGTGCGCTCAGATCATTCTGGCCTACCATTCGCTGAGGCAGTATGGTCACGTCTCTCATTGTCACCAGATCATCCTCCGACTGCACACATGTCCAGACAGATTGCTCTTGGGAGAACACATAATGCTCGATCAATTCAATCGAGAACGGTGGTGCGGCATAAGCATCAAGGTCCGTTCAGAAGCGTGGTCGATTCAGTGATTGAGAGCACGTTTTCAGGGTCCACCCACGTTCTCGTGTCTGACGGTAGATACCTCGAAGCTCAGCTCACCAAACGGATCAAGCATTCGAATGCAGCGACGCAGCAACAGTCGCATTGCATATGAACGTGACATGATGCAAAGATGACTCGCAGACCTGCTTCTCTGATTGCTCCGACCAGGTTCCGCCGGCGAAACGCCTCATCGTCTTTGTTCATTGCTTTTGTGTCGCACTTTCACGATTCACTTTTCAGCGACATTGACCGGCTCGGAGTCATGAGTCTTTGGTATCTCGGATTGCTACTGTGTTGAAGCATCGGGCATGTCACTGGACAGATTCAAGATTGCCGCCTCAAAAAAGTCAGCTCAGCTGCCTCCTGCAGAGATAACGTTGTCCACAATACCATTATTCAAGCTATCATCATACAAGGATGCGGGTGCAGGCTCCTGCGGCGTGCGACTCTCCATCTGTGGCATCAACGGAATCTGATGTCTGATCCTCGCTCGACCCACCTCGCTTCTGCCAGCTGCTGCAGCTATATCGCCTAACTCTGCAACGCCAACAGTCAGCAACCGACGTTCCAAGGATATTACCACGGTTACCAACATGTGGAGATTTCTGGTTTCACCGCCAAGACAAACAACTTCTCTTGCCAGTTATGGGTCGCGCACAGACTCTGCGAGCTTGAGATGAATCCGCATATTCTTAATGGGTGTTTCAGCATCACTTGACTCTTTTCCTCCATCTGTGATCGAAAAACAAATCAGCCCAGCACCTCCCTCGCACGCTTCGAAGGAATCGTAAGCATGTCCGACGTGGGTCAGCCTCGAGAGTTTCGCATTGAGTTTCCTGCAGAGGACCTCGAGCGTCTGCAGCGTAAGCTCGATGATACCAGACTGCCTGAGCACGAGATCACTGGCGGACTGCAGCCGTGGGAATTCGGCACAGATCTAGCCAAGCTGCGACAGGTACTCAACGACTGGAAGAGCGGTAACCCAAACGACAGTCATTGTCAGCCTGTAGGCTCGGCTGGACAGGGTGTCAAAGCATGGTGGAGGAGTGTTGAATCCGAGCTCAACTGCTTCCCGCATTACATGGTGCAAATCGAAGGTATCGCTGTGCACTTTCAACATTTCAAATCAGCCATCGCCGACGATCAAGCTGAATTGCCTGCGATCCCGTTGATCTTTTCGCATGGCTGGCCAGGTTGCTTTACAGAGGCGTTCCACTTTGCCTCGAAGCTAGTCGAGTCTCGATCCCCACGTTTCGAAGTGATCGTGCCGAGCTTGCCTGGCTACGGTTTTTCGCAGGCGCCTCTCAAGAAAGGATGGACGCTTCAAGATTCCGCCAGAGTCTTCGATACACTCATGACATCCGTACTCGGCTTCAAATCGTACATGGCTCAAGGTGGCGATTGGGGCTCGTTGGTGACGCGCTTCTTGGCCAACAGCCCACACTGCAAGATTGCGCATGTCAACTTTGCCCCTCCGCAACCTCCTCTTTGGAGCATTCCAGCTTTGGTACTTGAACAGTCCGGGTACAAAGGCATAGCTCCGAGAGCGCTCAAAATGCTCGGCTACAATGCTCAGGAAGTGCTCGGACTCAAACGTGCATTAGAGTATCTTGATCAGGGAAATGCGTACACAAAAATCCAGGGCACTCAACCGTCAACACTCGGATACAGTCTGTACGACAACCCCGTTGGTATCCTCAGCTGGATCATGGAGAAGTTCCACGCGTGGTCTGATCCTCGTTGTCCCGCATTCCACAATACGCAAGCCCAACGCTTTTCACACTCGCGTGTCAACGATCAAGAGATTTTGATCGTTGTCATGATCTACTTTCTGACCAACACGATTCATACCTCTTTATTGCCGTACAAGGAGTCGATGCACCAGTTTCAGAAACCCGACTGGAAAATGTGGGAGGCTGCAAGGTACAAACCTTTTGGCTTTTCGCATTTCCCTTACGAACTTGCGGCCGGTCCTAGGAGCTGGCTTGCAAAGTATAAGCTCAATTGGCAGTTTTACAAGATGCACGACTACGGCGGTCATTTTGCTGCTCTGTGAGTTCAAGGGCTATTCACCCGATAAGCCAAGTTCGAATGACACACACTGACCCCGTTCTCGTTTCTCGTGCATGTGTCGAACACAGGGATAATCCGGATGCATTGGTGCAAGACATGCAGGAATTCGCCAATCAACACTGGCCGCGTGATTAGCGACGAGTCCAAATGCGAATCGATATAGCTGCGTGCATCGATGTTTTACATGATCGGATCGTGAATGGTAGTCGCTTTGTGCAGACGAGGTGTTGACAGTCGAATGTCCAGGTTGGGAAGTGCAAAGTCTAGGAAGCGCTGACAAAGTTGCGAGCCTTGATGGCGTCCTTATTGGCCTTTCTGAGCACCTTTCTTCTGGCCTGTTCTTCCTGCGCCGCTTTGGATAACAAGTTGGCTCGCTTTGCCTCTGGGCTCAACGCCACTTCCTGCTCGGCACTAGCTCTCGTTGTTGTCGCTGGGTTACCAGCTTTTGCTGCGCGTTCGGCGGCTTTTGCTTCCGCTTTTTCCTTTGCCAGTTGAGCGGCACGCAGAATCTTGGATTGACGCTTCTGTGCAGCACGTGCTTCACCTTTCGACATGTTCGCCATCTCAATGGAAGCGAGAGAAGACGAGGATGCTATCGAAGCGTCATCCAGAAGCTTGAACAGCCAAGGAGGATACTCGTTGTCCTGAAGCGCTACGGGGTCCGCCTTGTCCTTGAAGATGGACACGCCTTTGAGTACGGTTCCCGGAGGTGCTGCTGAAGGTAGGGATGGCGCTTCGGCGGAAGCATTCGATGAAGACGAAGGGGCGGAGGACGATGCTGTCGCTGATGCAGTTGCGTAGGTGCGCGAGAGTGGTACATGTTTAAGAGAAGCACATAATGCTCGAATCGACGTCGTCGACGTTCGGATCATTTTTGCAAAGATCAAGCTAGTCAGGTACGCTTTGAAAGTCACTAGCCGGGATGTTTCCTGAATCGTCGTTAATCGACCAATCGCGAATGAAAACTGATATGGCGAGAGTGGTGTTGAACGGAGCAAGGAGGTTTCGAAGAAAGCAAGCCCTTGTTACAAAAAAAAAGAACGGTATCCCAGCGTGGCACGTGACTGCAACACGAAGCCATAAAGACAGATTTCAGCTGTTACAAGACCAAATCTCACACTAACTAAGCGACAACACGCGTAACAAACGTCGTGCGTCGTGTGGGTCGAGGCCATGAACCGTAATTCCTTCGTTTTGCTCACACAAGGCTGCGGTGCTCAAGATCTGCCATCGGGAAGACAGACTTCATGATTCACTCCATCTCGATCTTGGTAGAACACGGAAGTCTAAATGCAGTGTCAAGTCTACGGCTGAAACAAGTTAGCGTCAATCGACGTACGATGTTTGTCTAGGTGGAAGCCGCTGGCGTCGTAGTTTCGGAAGCCAGGTTGGCTTTCTGCCTCTCGAGCATCTTTCTTCTTGCTTCGAGGATCATTTTCTCCTTTCGATCCTTGAGTATCCTGGCGCGCTCTTCCGGTGTTGTGGCCCAGCTACTTGAGCTGCCTTGATTGCTGGAGCTTGGATGAGAGTCGAGCATGGACGGCTGGTTGTCGGATGTCAAGCGTGATTGGAGACCGAAGCGCGAAATGAGGTTAGGAGACTTGTCCGAAGCGCTAGTGGCTGATGAAGAACGCACAGCAGCTGCATTTGTTGGCGCACGATGGACATTCTGCGCTCCAAGATTTGCTGCATTGGGCGACGTGGAAGTTTCGGCTGTACTGAAGAAGCCAGCTGGTGGAGAAGGTAGGCCGCCTTCGTTCAAGATACGTTCACAAGTTTCTTCGACACTACCGGAGCGCTGAAGGTCGTAGCGGATCGAGGCGTCTGGAATGTGTGGGAAGAGCGCCTTGATCGAGTCTACCATATGTTGTGGCACCGGACGTGAACGAGCTGCATTGATTGCTGGCGCCTGGTTACCACCGGTGGAGTTGTGAGGGCCACCGCCAAACGCAAAGCGCAGGATCGACCACAGGACGACGATGGCCAAGAGCGCACCAAGACTGTCGTTCATGTTGTACGCTCTTGAGCAAGCCCGCAATTGCAGAAGCGTTAACCGTAGAAAAAGGGCTGATGGGGCCTCGACGATACGACAAAACCCTTGAGACAGGAGCGGCGAGGAAAGCAGTGACACCCGTTACAGAATACAGTAACGATTTGCCGTAATCGCTTCAACGTAGGTATCGGATCTCGTCTGGTGAGCAGAGTGCTGCAAAGAAAGTCGACGTTGGCGAGTGTGTGGTGTTGACCCTGGACCTCAGAGGGCGTGCATATGATTCGGAAGCTTGGATGAGCGTGAGAAGAAAAGAGCGAGAGCAAGCAATCAGCCCTGTAAGTATCGTGTATCAAGCTCTAAATTGTGGAACCGACGAATCTGAGCAGCCGCACCGTGGCACCCTGAGGCTCACAGACTCGTGACTGTGATAGTCTGAGCCGCGTGGGAAATGCGTTTGCCTAAATCACAATCACGAATTCGTCATTCGTGATTTGTGATTGTCGGGGGCCAACACACCCAAAATCATTCGTGATTCCGTGTTCCGTATTCTTCCACGCCAGGCGTGAGGTTCCTAGTGGTTCCGTGTTCAGTCACGAGTCGTGTGTGTTCACGGTTCTTGCTTAGCCAATGTCAGATTGTGCTTTTTCCACACCCGCAATTCGAGCGAAAGCCTCCTCATTCTACGGTCCCAAACTCGCCTCAGCTGGCATACTGCATAGGAAGGACCTACATGCTTTTGACTATGTCGAATTCACAGACGAGCTGTGCCGCAGTTGCAGCTTACTGTATCTAAAAAGGCTTGACAAACCACCAAGCGGCAACCTCGAAGGGAGCGTTCGCACGGAAGGAGGCACGCCTCCAGCCGCACTTATCGTCCGGAAATAAGCGCTGCTGGCAACAAAAACACAGCTGACCGGAAATGCCGGCGTCGATGTAACCGGGCCAGAAGTCGTGAGTAGCTCTTGTGACAGAGTTGGCTAGCCACTTTGCAGCTTCCTTCCCCGCATTCACATTGGTCGATTCCCTTTTACCTCGCTTCAAGACCTTCAAAAAGGTTGCAGCTCTTCCATCCAAGGCGCCGACAGATCCGTCACTCTGCACAAGACCCTTCGTTGTTATACACAAGTGTTTGCCGACATCATGGCATCTGACGATCACCGTGTGGCCGACTTGTTGCCATCCCTACAACCACCTGTTTCACCTCAGCGACCCAACATCCCTACACTCCCGCCACGTGTCATCTTCACTGCCCCATCACAAGACCCGTCGTCATCGCACAAGACACAACAGTGGATCTCGACCACCCACGTGTACCCGGCAGCATGGCCGCGTTCTCACGTACGCTCGGCCAAGTCCGATATCTACGATGCCAAGATACCGAGCACCTATAGTCTTGGTCCGTTGCCCTCTGATCCACAAGCAGCAAAGGCAGAACAGCGAAGGCGTAGAGAAGCAGACTTTGCACACTGGCTTGAGGTATGTGGCGGCAAAGATCCTGAAGACCAACGGAATATCATGCGCTCTTTGCGCAATTCATGTTTGAAGTCGGGCCACACTGCAAGGATCACCGAAGCAAGGAAGGCGAACGAAGTACAGCTCTGGAACGTTGTAAATCGTATCGTCCCAGCCTCATTGGACCAAGAGGTCACAGCAAGCGCAGCAAACCAAGACACACGAGAAGGCATCACGTTGATTCTCGCTCATGCAAACGGATTTCACAAGGAGATCTTTGAGCCGGCGGTCGCAGCGCTCATCAAAAAGCTTCAGACCGAGGCCGTTCGTGGCAAGTACAGGATAGACGAGATTTGGCTCTTTGACTGTACCCACTCAGGTCAAGCGGCGAGTATCAACCGCAATGTTCTCGGTGACATTGTCAGTTGGGCAGATCATCCACGCGATATGATCAAGTTTCTCGAAAACTACCTTCCCGAAACACCCTCTCATCCTTCCGCTCCGCCAGCATGGCTCCCCACTTTTCTCCCCTCGCATAAAGCTTTGTTACCCAACTCGAAGCGTCGTCTTGTTGGGCTTGGCCATTCGTTCGGCGGCGCATCGCTCACCTTTGTCGTCCACGCACGGCCAGGCATGCTAGAAGGACTCATCCTCGTCGACCCAGCCATCCCTCAATGCGATAACGAAGAGCGCTTCCAATTCCACAACCTTCCCAACGAAGTATGGCCTGCGCTCGACCAAGTTCCACTCTCCCGAGGTGCCATTGCACGCAAAGACACGTTTGACTCGCTTCCCGACGCACGAGCATACTTTGAATCCAAACCCTTCTTCCAAGCATGGGACAAGCGCGCGCTCGATCTTCATCTTCGATTCGGCCTTCGACCGTCGGTGGTTCCCCTGACGCGTGCCTTAGCTGCAGACGATTTGCCCGATAATGACCTCAAACGCACCCCTCTCGAGCTCAGCAATACAAAGTGGCATGAGGCGGCCGCTTTCTGCACGACGTGGATGGGATGGTGGGGACGAAAAGGCATGCTCGCCACAAATCACGGTGCGTGGATCGGGATGGTGAATATGCAAAATGGCTTTGACAACGTGTCTCTGGCGACCGAGATCGAGCGCCTTGATCGTGGGATTAGCTTCACGATCAAGGGCAACCACCTCGTAGCCCAAGAAAATCCCGAGGCACTAGCAGATGCTCTTGTCGACGTTCTAGAGGCGCAGTCGAGCCCGCAAAAGCTGAAAGAGGAAAAGCTCCGTCGACAAGTTGGAAAAACAAAACTATAGTCACAGTCTCAAACGGCAATCACGACTGCTAAATGGCAAAAGTTCCGCCGGTATTCGTGTTTTTTTGCATGCACTTGTGACTTTGGTGTTTAGACCCAAGTTCTGTCTGCCAAAGATAGTGTCAAGCGCTCCATAGCTATCGCCAGAGCCGTGGATTTATCTGAAATGAACAAAGCTTGTGTTCCGCAGACATTCTCGAGTGAACCTGCGGTCTTACGAAGTTGAGGTAGGAACAATCGAAAATCTTGTCCTCGATGATATGTACCAAGGCGTGATGTGGTCTGCTAAAAGACGTGCTCAGAAACCAACGGCAAATAAAAATGACGACACAGATAGAATTGATAGCCGCATCTTCAATCACTAATCACAATTACGAATCGCTATGGGCATGAGTGACGCGCAAATCACGAATCCAGCATCGATCATTCGAAATCTACCTCGTCTCGCTCCATCACTATCAGCATAACCATGCCAAAAGTAAAGGATCGCAAAGAGGAATACGATGGTGTCCTGCCTCTTGCCAGCGTAAAATCTCAGGTGGGGCACAGGTCCTCAGTCACAACGAAACTCAAGATTCTGTTCAGCGCTCTTGTTCTCGCCTTTGTCGTCTTACACCACTCAAGCCTCCCATCGCTCATAGATGCTGTCTGCAGATCATGTCACCCAGGCATAGATACTCGATGTGACGCCGCAAGCGCCTCGTCGAGCTCGCGGTGTAGCAACACACGGGGACACGCAGAGAGGCTTCTTTCAAGGCATCCGCTGATCGATGGACATGTTGACGTCCCGGTTGTCGCCCGGTACCGCTACGGCAACAAAATTAACCGCATTCCCTTCGATCAGCCTGCGTTCCCCAATGGCAGCTACCCAACTAGCGGTCATGTCGATATCCCGCGTCTGAGGGCCGGAAAGAGTGGAGGCTTCTTCTGGTCTTCCTATGTTGTTTGTCCAAACGAGACCACAGTCGGACACAACTTTGAGCACGGTGCGTCCGACATTGCCGTCAGAGACACTCTGGAGCAGCTCGATGTGATCAAGCAGATGACCGACAGGTACGCGAACGACTTTGGACTGGTAGGTAGCGTCAGTGCGGCGAGGAAAGCGTTTAGGAATGGTCAGATGATCAGTTTTATCGGCATTGAAGGTGCACATTCGCTTGGCAACTCGCTTTTTGCACTTCGTGCATACGCGTCCATGTTCACCAACTCAATACCTGGACCGGTTCGGTATTTGACACTCACGCATACGTGTCACAATGCGTTTGCGGACAGCGCTGGACAGCAACCAGCGCGCTGGAAAGGACTTAGCCCGTTGGCTCCGCACCTGATTCACGAACTCAACCGTCTTGCGATCGTTCCCGACCTATCGCACGTCTCGGATGATACTGCTCTGCAGACCATCCATGTGACCAAAGGCCCCGTTATGCTATCTCATTCTGCCGCTAGAGCCCTGATGAACATCGCGAGAAACGTCCCCGATTCAGTGCTCAACAAGCTCGCGTCATCGAACAAGGACTTTGTCGTCATGGTCAATGCCTATCCCGGCTTCATCGGTGGCGAAGCCGATCTCGACCAGTACATCAATCATATCGACTATGTAAGCGATGCTGTTGGTAGAGATCATGTGGGCATTGGTACCGACTTTGACGGCATCATGTCGGTGCCTAAGGGCTTAGAGGATGTGAGCAAGTATCCGGATTTGGTAGCCAAGTTGGTGGAAAGAGGATGGTCCGACCGCGAGCTGGTCGGATTTGTGGGTGAAAACGTGTTGAGAGTGCTCGAGGACGCTGAAAGAGTGGCAATAGAGATGCGAAGGAGCGCAGAGCCGGACAACACAAGTTGGAAAGATGTATTCGGCCCCACTGCGCCTCAAGTACTTGAATAAATAGTCCCAACGACGCAACAAGCACATTCACTCCATGTCGATACATCCATATCGTGTATTCGTAGAACCATGGAATTATCGGATTGCTAGTTAATACAAAGAAAGATGAAGAAGAACACTCAAAGTCCAGCAACGGTGACAGCGTACGCCGTCTGGCGCTTGTGTATCATGGTCTTGGTAGCGCCCTTCACCTTTCTCGTGTCGGGTCTTGGCAAGATGACCCATAGCGTGTTGCCCCACAAAGGCTTGAACTCGTTCCGGGTAGCAGAAGCCTTGACCGAGACCTCGTCCTTGTTGGACGAGACCTCAAGCTTGATCTCTGCAACCACGGGCTGGGCAGATACACCGTCGTCCTCGATCCAACTGTATGTGTACTGGCCAGGACTCGAAGCGTCGGCTGGTGAAGGGAAGATCTCCACTCCTCGCCAGTCATCATACACGCACTGACCGCCCTCTTGTTCGGTCAGAATCTTGGTTCCGCTGCCGGTCAGAGTGGCGATGCCGTCGACTTGGGTGAGAGTGTTCTTAGCAAGTCCGATTGGGATGACGCTTCCCTCGCGAGCAAATACGGCAAAGTGAGAAAGAGGAGTCGAAACATTCTCGATCCACTGACCTGCTTTATGGACGCCGAAGGGTGCGTGCGTGTCGTAATACACCTTGGTGTCATCTTTACCAGCAGCAGGAAGGTAGACGCGGCGGCTCAGCTCGTCTTGGTGGTATGCGCCGGCGACAAGAAGCTGTCCATGACCGATCCAGTAGTCGAAGCCTTGGAGCACTTGTTTCTGATAAACTTGAGGATCAGCGGCGAATTCGCCCCATCCCAACCAGGTGTTCATGGGCTCAGCGGCAAGATGCGAACGCCAATTGAGGTTGTTGATGTACGGTAGCATCTCGTATCGACGCTTGATAGTGCAACGGATAATATCGACGACTTCGGGGTACATCCAGGGCAGATTATTAAGTTTGACACCGGTAGGGTCCTCCTTGCACGGCTTGAACGAGTGGATACAGAACCGAGGCTGGGTGACGCCAGACTGGATCCATCTTACGAAGAGTTCCGGGCTTGGTAGAGGACCGGCAAAGCCACCGATGTCGTTGCCGTACGACTGCAAGAGCGACATTTGCGCGTTCAGGTTCATAGCGATCGAGCCGCGAAGGTTGTGCCAGCTGGTTCGGTTGTCTCCGGACCAAGTGGATGCAGCCCATTTCTGAGTGCCGACGTTGGCAGATCGGGTGAGAACAAAAGGCCGACGATCCGGGTGGTGCGTGACGAGCGCTTGGTGCGACTCTCTCGCCATGAGCTCGGTGTTGGTCATGCGACCCAATTGACCGATGCGTGTTGGCTTACCTGTGCGATTTCCGTCACTCTTGGCATCGCCGATGTGTTCGTTCTTGCAGATGTAGGCATCATCAAAGAGCAGATACTCGTTGTTGTCGTTCCAAAGCGAGTCAACACCAAGCTTGCAAAGCTCCAGCGCACCTTGACGCCACCATTCACGACCTGCTTGGGAAGTCATGTCAACCCATGAGCCGAGCTCGGTGCATCCGATACCGCTCGACCAAATGCGGGTGACGACAGGCTTGTTACCGTTGTGAGGGTCGGTGAACAGGGCACCTGCATCGTGCAGCTTCTGGTAGTGTGGGTGCCTCTGCATCACGTACGGCTTGATGTTGGGTGTGACTCGGATCCCAGCTTTATGAAAAGTCTTGACCATCTCTGCAAAGTCAGGATATCTTCGCGTGTTCATGGTGAAGACGAGACGATTGCCGTCATTGTCAACAGTGTAACCGGAAGACAGATGAATAGCTGAGCATGGAATGTCGTGATGCTTGCAAGTATCAGGAAAGCCCGAGAGGAGCTCTTGCGCAATGGGCTCGTCGCTCTCGCCTAGTCCCATACCACTGGCAAGGTATCCGAGCCAGTCGCGTGGAACAAGCAGCGGGCGACCGACAAGATCCGAGAATTGAGTGACAACATGCTGAGCGTGCTCGCCCAATAGAATGTATTCCTCCAGACCACCGTGGTGTTGAACGTACTTCTTGAAGATGCCCCAAGGTTCGTCAATGTAGCGACCGACGTCCCAGTTGGCGTCAGAATTGGAGGCGGAATAGATACCGACAACCGAGCTCAGCGGCTTAGGGTTGCCTTCGGCATCAAACGGCTTGGGCAACGTCATGAGGAAAGGAGTATGCTTGTAGAGAGGATCCGTGAGGTACGCATCGTAGCTGGCAGAGTCGCTGCCAGTGATGGCAAAGGATCGACGGGATAGGTCGAGCGGCGCAGCCTTTTCACCTAAGCCAACGTGAAGGTTGTCCACCTGGAAGCGAGTGTGTCTGGTGAAACCGGTATCCGAGTAGCAATACGACTTGTGAGGACTATCACCAAAGACGAGCACTTTATCATTGCTGCCCGGCACGTTCTCGTGCACGTCGACGACAGGGGTATCGTCCCACTGGACCGTCACATGTCGGGTCAAGCCATCGACGCTGAGGGTTGCCTTCTTGGCGACGGCATCGATTTTGGCCGAAAGAAGCAGCGGTCTGTTGGACCATTGCACATTGCTTTGTTGTGGAAGAGGATGATTGGGACCGAAAACGGTGATTTTGAGGATACTAGGTGTGAGAAAGCTCAACAACCACTCAAAGCCTTGCGAATTGGTCAGTTGGAAGGCATCGGTAGGCTGTTGGCTCACAGGTGTCAAGTTGGTCAACGGTCTCTCGACGAGCATGGTGAAGATACGGTTGCTGTCAAGCGGAAAGTGAGACAGGAAAGGGCGATGTGACCAGTGTCAAGTATGAAGAAGAGCGTTCAACCGAGTTTTATGGAACGCGGTGGGGCGAGGAAGACTTGGGCTGCCCAGCTTCATGGAGATGTCAGTCTTGCGACCTGCCCGCCGTGGGCAAATGGCGGGGCAATCTCTCTTTTCCGCCGAACAAACCAACAAACCTTGCCGGCTACTGACGTGGATTCAATTGAGCATCGGGCAAGCTTCTTACATTTTGACCATACCAAAGACACAGAACAGTCGCGGTGGACGTACATCCACGAACGACACAGCGAGGGGGAACGTGGACAGGGTCAACGACAGCATGCAAAGAGAAAGAGAGACAACTCACGACTCACGACTCAGGGTCCAAGCAACCCATTCGCCAGTCGTGAGTCGTCCGCCAAATCCAAATCTCACAAAGTCAAAATCGTCACGAGTATCGTGTATGGGGTTTGCTCGCGTTCGGGACAGATTTGTGAATTGGCCGTTGGGACGGAACGAGCGGATGAGCGGTCCGCATCGATTCAGCCCTTTGATCAGGCGTACAAACCGAGGTAGATCGTCGATCGGTCCGAGCACGCTGCGTGAAGATGCACGCGCGGCGGCATCGGCATTCAGCATGAGAGGATAGGAAGAGGATGAGGTTTAGGGAAGTGGGGGAAGGTGGCAGTGGCAGTGGCAGTGGCAGCTAAGCGAGCACAGAGGCAAGAGCAACAAAGCACGCTTCACAGATGCGGCTCGGCAGAAACGAGCGTGGGTCACGAGTCGTGAGGGTTGAGCACATGTCGATGCCAGCCGGTGAAGTGGAATCGTGAATGAATTCGCCGATCCAAATCGTGAATCGTGAATCATAGATCGTCGACCTCGTCGTGCGTGTCAACACCTTGCCCGCGGATGATTTTTAAGCCGCTTGAATCGTGGGGCGCTTTTCTGCACACTTGGTTCTCCGCTCTTGCTCCTGACACTTTGTTCAAGCCAACCGTGACTGCAGTGCCGTGACAACCGAAGCGGATCCCCACAAACCTGTCCATTTAGCCTCGCATCAGAATACAGGGTTTGAGTCGTGAGTTGGAGAAACATCTTCGTCTCAAGTCTCGCTCGCTGGTCACAAGTCAAGTCTATGCCTATCCATCCATTTGAGTTGACAAAACTCGCAAGTCACATTTCCTAACGTGGGTTATTATGGTATGCTTGATTGTGACAAATCTTGACAATGGTATCCGTATGAGGAGATAAGACTCTGGCTAACAGACATGAGAAGGACGTTCATTACGACCATGCGGATCAGGCTGCACGTTGTGTTCGAAAAGGAACACTACGGTTTAGAGCGTTCAATAGCTGTATCGGAAGTTGATGTTCTGCTTGTCGGTCAAGTCGAGGAAAGCCTGTGAGAGGTCGATCTCATCTTCTGCGTCCTCGGGGCGTCCCTTGAGAACATTGTTGGCGCGTCGCTTCTGGCGGTTCTGCTGCATGTAGTACATTCGCAGAGCCAAAAGGACGAGAATTGAGGCGACATAGCAACCAAGCTGCCCAATGAATGCCTGCCTGTAAAGCGGCTTATCCTTCGCCTGAAAGAGCTGAGGACCAGCTGAGTTTCCAATCGCCCAACCGGCAAAAGTCAAGGCTGTGACAACACCTCTCTTGGTTTGTCCGCCGACATTTCGGCTGAGCAGCGAGAAGGACAGTGTTGCCTGCGCCTGGAGGCAAATCGTCATGTAGAAGGCAAACAGCAGACCGCCGGCGTGCGACTTGTTGTTGGGCACGGTAAGAAAAAGAACGGCCGAGATAATGTTGGGCACAGTGAAGAGCACCGCCGTCAGAATTGTCTGGTTCCACTTCTTGGCAACCCAAGCGGCGAGCAAAAGCACAAAGATCTGAAACGAGCCCTGAGCAAGACCCAGGAGATTCGTTTGAAGCACCGAAAAGCCAAGGTTGTCTTTGATGATGATATTTCCGTACGACCCCAAACCGCCAGTTGGGATCGTGTTGAGCAGGTTGATCAGGAAGAGACACCAAGCTTGAGGATCCTTAACGGCTTCCCAAACGTGCTCCAATTTAAACTTGCGGTTCTGCACTCCGGTCTGGTTCTCGCGAACTCGCTCGACAATCTTGACGCGGTCCTCCGCCGAGATCCCTCGAGCTTTCATTGGCGATGTGGGAAGGATGTAGACGATCGCGGCTCCCCACAGAACGGTAAGCAAACCGAGCACAATGAACATGATTCTCCACGAAGCAAGCGCCGCACCCTGAATATGATAGAACGCGAAACCAAGCAGGCCTCCGAACATAGCCTGCAGCCCATTGCAGCCTAGTAGTGATTCAACGTCGGGAAAAGAAACAGCAACGACGTCAGTATGATGCTCCCAAATGTGTTTGACCACTTGAAGTAACTTATTGCACCACGAGACCGATCACAAGGTTGCACGAAATGCCAAAGTAGCTTTGCTTAGGGGGGGTTAAAGTACTTACAGTACCACAGAGTAATTGTTCTAGCTTGTTCGTCCTTCTTGTACCAAATGGCCGAGAGAGCGACAAATGCAGGCTGGCAAACGCATTCGAAGCATCCAAGCAAGATTCGCAAGATCAGGATACCAGTAAAGTTGTGGCAGAGAGCGACAAAGCAGCACGATAGACCCCAGCTAAATACGCAGAAGCCGAGCCAACGGTTGATGGGAAGACGTTGGACCAGGTAGTTTTGCAATCCCTCTGTGCAGAGAATAGCGAGGTAGAGACACGTGAAGAGCCAGCTATACTCTTGGCCTTTGAGCTTGAGATCGTCGCGGATTCCCATGATGGCAGCAAACGAGAGAATCTGCTTGTCGAGACTCTGGCAGAAATACGTTCCGAGCATGATGGTAAGAACACGCTTGTCGATCAGGCGAAGCAGACGCTTGTTCTCCTCGGGAGTGATGGTAATCGAAGCGTCGGTATACTTGAGCACTTCTTCATCCGCCTCTTCAACGATCGTGTTGGGAAGCACAGCTATACTCTGAGAAGGCTTGCCGTTCAACACGCTCTCCTTATCCAGCATCGACGCATCAGTGGTGACCGACTCGACCATGCCGAGCTTGTGAGCTCCCTCAAGGTCGGGAGTCTGAGATTTTTCAGCCATTGCGGGTGAAGACAAATCTGTGTGCGGGGTCAAAGAAGGAAAAGCCTGGTCGACAATGCCGCTCAATGCAGCAACACCTTTGGGGAGTGGGTTGAGGTCAGTGGGTGCGGCCGTTCGAATACAGGAGAGGGGGATGGTGTGGGGCTGAGATGGACACGATGCGGGGTGAATTCATCAAGCGCCATAAGCTATATACATATCTTCACTGCCATCTCATACGCCACACTTGTTGAGCTCAATGGGGGTCTTGGTGTCAACGGGAAGTATTAGAACGGAATACCTACACAATATGCAAACATCGAGACCCCATGGAGAAGTCGCATTGTGATCCTTCCGCCTGCAACCGCGTAGTCTCGTCAAGACTTTGACCCCTCGTCTTCTGGCTGTCCACCCTTCACGATCGTCAAGCTTGGTACAATAACGACACAGTGCGTCTGCGAAGGTTTGCTTGCGTACAGTCATATTCACACCCCGCTGCCATTGTTTCTTGACTTCTGAATCGGCAGTTGAAGACACACAGAGAAGACGCTGAATTGACTCAAGGCAATAAATTCTTCCCCGCGCTCATGTTGTAACTTCGTCGGAAGCGAAATGTTTGGGCTCGCTTGGAGTAAATTTGTGGGCCATCCGCAGTTCAGTGTAGCATAGACGGAACGGAACGGTCCGGTTTGCGACCTGTGCGCAACGTCTATGTCGATGGCTGGACAAACGAAGAAAGAAACGGCAGGAAAAGAGGAGGGAACGGATGTTCGGTACGAGCCTGCATCGGTTTGATTGCTGGGGAAACTGTGCTCGAGGCAAGGAGGCAGCTGTACGGACGTCTTTGAAGCGGATGTTTCCTCCTTTGCACGAGGAGCGAGGCTTTGTCGGTAATAGTCCCAGCGCTGGCAAACGCGGCGCAAGGGGATGCATTGACGAGGAACCACTAGTGATTGGGGCCCCAAGTCCAGATTGTTTGCGGTCAATTCAGAACAACCGAGTGTGCGTACCCAACGACAATCTCGAACAAGTCATGCGATGAACGAATGCTTGGCGAAATGCAAGCGAGCACAGGTCGTGGGGGGAGACTTTTCGAAGAGACCGGCCAAATTTGGATGTTCGATAGAAACGCTTCCCGAGCGTCCTCTCACAGCGGGGTTAGGGACATCACTCGCTTCCTTGTCCATGGTAACATCAACTCGTGTGACAAGGCGCCTGCTGCCGATTACAACAAGTCGCTGACAAGTCGGATTCGTGATTTATTTGGTGTAAAAAAATGGAGCCGGTCGGGCATCTTCGGCGCGAAATTCACCGCTGGGCTAACAAGGTGAACGCCAGCATAACTTGTGCCTATTCAAGTCGTGAGCGGAGCGTCAAGTGCGAATAACGACTCCGACCGGATTTGCCGCCTGGTGATAAGGCTCAGAACACGATGGCCAGTCACGAGTTTTGCCGCGACAATTGACCGGCTCGCAACCGTTGCGCACGACCCATGCGGCAGAACGGATCACCATCAATGGTGCTTGCTGTCCGACATCTCCCTCAAAGCAAAAACCCCTTGTGGCCAGTTAAATCTTGGTAACAAAGTACCAAAAAAAAAAAAGACAAAAAAACAATAAAGATTTGAGTCGGCTCAAATCACGAATAGACGGCCAAGTTCGGTCTCTCACTTCGCCGCATCTTGCTCTAACTTAATTGAGTGCGTCCATGTCAGCGATGTGCAGACTGACATACGGACCTCACACACACGCGATACTAGAAAGGGCTGCCAGCATGAGTGCTAGGACAATTGTATGGCTGAAAGGAAGTGACGTCTAGAGTAGATTCGTCCTCACCTAATAAGTGGACGACGGCTTTACGGAGAGACATTCAGCAATTGTAGAGCACACGATACTCATGGTGAAGCTCGGCGAGGCGAGACGGAGCATGAAGTCATAACGCAATCGATGCGCTCACTTGTTGCACTTGGACCAAATCGAGTCAAGTGCAGTGACCTCGAGATCGACCAGCTTGATCTGGTTGTCACCAATCGAAACAGTCACCTTGGCAGGAATCTCGTCGTTGTCAAAGTAGAACACCGAGGTGCCGGCCAGTTCACCGTCGTTGACAAACACCTCGATCACTGACCTGTCGACAACGGCCTGCAGCTTGATGTACTGATCCTTGCCAGCAGTGTCGAGATAGGCCGATGTCGGGAGAGGTCCGAGAACGTACTGGTCAGACCCGCCATCGGATGCAGAGGTGTAGTTGGCAGCGTAGCGGACAATACCCGAGGTCTTGTCGGTGAAGAACGGGTTCTCAGCGGCAAACGAGGGACCAGCACCTCGACGGTCGATGTAGGCAACAGCAGGCTCGCCCATCTGGATACCCGTCTTGACGCTCTGCTTGCCATCGCCAGCAAAAATCTCAAACGAGGCGATCGTGTTGTAAGTGATCTTGCTGCTGGCAGGCAGCTTGAACGTTGCCGTGATGTCGAACGCGCCCTTGCCCTTGAGGTGAACAGTCTTGTTGGTTGCGCTGTTGCCATTGTCAGATTTGTACAGGGTCTTGCTTCGGAGGGCAGACAGGTTGGCCGGCTTGTTGTTCAGGATCAGGTCGCCAAATTGGGGAGTCGGGCGATAGTACTTGAGCGTAAGCTCACGCGGCAGACTCTGGATCGAACGGAAGGGCGAAGTGGGCACCTGGTTGGTGTACTGCCAGTTGTTAGCCCAGGCAATGGCATAGGCCTTCTTTCCAGGGCTGTTGTTCCAGCTGCTGAAAGCATAGAAATCCTTACTAAAGTCCATAGTCCTTACAGCATTGTCGCGAGGGGTGAACTTGGAGCCATCCCAGTCGCCAACCCAGTATTGTACGAAAGATCCGCCCACGAGAGCACCAGGATTGATCGAGATGGCCAAAACGTACATCATCTTGCCGTCATCGGGCCCTCCCTCGATCGGCACCTGGAAGAGGTCGGGACATTCGTACTGGTAGCCGAGGATACCGGACGACTGGAAGCGGCTCACCTCGGTCCAATCCTTCAGGTTAGGCGAGGAGTAGAAGACTATGCCAAACTCCTGCGAGAGCGCCAGGGCAACAATCCAACGCGACGACTTTTCGTCCCAAAAGGCCTTGGGGTCACGGAACTGGGTTTGGTTGCGCGAGATGACGGCTTCGGGATACTTGGTAAAGTGGACACCGTCCGACGAGTAGGCGAGGTGCTGCGTCTGCGAAGTTGGCGTGTTGAGCGTATAAAAGGCCACGATGCGCTGATCCTTGGGTGTCGACTCGTTGAAAAAGCCACTGGTGTTTTCAAAGTCGATGACTGCATTACCACTAAAGATTCCCTCGCCCTCCTTTTCAGGAGCGATGGCGATGGGCAAATTCTCCCAGTGGTACAGGTCGGTCGAGACGGCATGACCCCAGTGCTGGTTGCCGGCAACGTTTTCGGTGGGATTGTACTGATAAAAGAGGTGCCACTTTCCATTGCTGTAGACGAGACCGTTGGGATCGTTCATGAAGTTGACCGTGGGTGAAAAGTGGATCTGAGGCCGGACAGGCTCGGTGTAGAGAGCCGGCTGGTAGCCGGCTAGCGAGCTGCCGTTCGAATTGAGGCACTGTCCTTTGCCGAGAGCTCTGGCATCGTGCTGAGCTGAGTCATAATTCATTCTAGGGTAGACGAGGTCGGCCTCCCGAAAGTCGAAAGGGTCGATAGTCGAGGGAGCGGCCGAGACAAACGTGGCGAAAGTCGCCAGCGCGGCACCAACCAAGATGGACTTCATGGCGAAAGAGTCTTGAAAGCAGATCACGTCGTTTTCGGGATCTGTGACAAGCAAGACGCAAGGGTCTATCGTGGCGGACTTTGAATAGATCTGCGGATCGTGGTGAAGGTTCACCAATAGTCTGTGTCGGAGTCTGAAAACGCTCACACCAAGACGTCACTCGTGATTCGACACCAAGATTCAGAGCCCGGTAATGGATGCGGCGTAGCCCAAGGAAGAGGAGCTCGACGTGGGGAATGGACGACGAGAAGTGTAGGAGCGTATAAGGGGAAGGAGAGGAATGACAGATGCAATGGCGTGGTTTTATAGGCAAAAATGGGATAAGTGTGTCGATCTCTGAAAGACCCCAGAGTCATTGATCGACCGAGACAAGGCCAGACACGGAGAATCGAATGCGCTAACACAGGTCTGAGCCACGCACAACGACGTGGGTTAAGCGAGACATACATGAATGTGGGTCAATCGCAGTCAAACCGTCGCACGAAGGCCCAACTTGCGTCTAGTGCAGTTGAGCCTTGCAGCTCTCGTTGACGCTGCACACAAGCACGCCCACTACGGTCGAAACACTATAGGTCTCCGTATAGCGATAAAGTGGGCGGGAGGACCTGTGGGGCTAGCGCTATCGCTCCAGTGAGAGCCAATTGTGGTGCAACATGAAGCGCCGGCGTGGCAGTCTCTAGGAAGGCGTTGTGCCGCGTCAAGAGAGACTACAACCTCACAGGGCCACAGCCGGTATGAGAGGAATGATATTCAGTAATCATCAAGGAGGCTGAATCTACAAGTGCGCCATTAGACTCGGCCATCGCCCAACTTGAGCTGCCAAGACGGGTTGCACGCACGGCTTTGCAACCCGCGTTGATGAGTTCAGTCAAGACTTCGATATAATTCGGCCACCTTCCCGGTAAACGAGCTTAAGACAAGGGAATGGCGGTGGGGGAGGAGAAGAACGGCGGCATCAATTGCTCCGAAGATTGGTTGCCGACATGGCAGCGGAAGATTTCGCCATCCTTGTTGTTTGAGTTACCGTAAAGAGATCCGAACAACTCAGCGTTACAGGCATACGTAGGGCAGAGGATAGAGGGAGAGCCAGAGCCAGAGCCAGAGCACGCAGCTTGGCATGGCTCGGGACGAAATCTGCCAGCAATCAGCAATGCCAATTACGAATGGAAAATGCCCGTTTCTAACTATTCGCGATTAATAAAACCGGCAAAGCAAAAAAGTTGCAGGTGGAGGCGGGGGAAAGTCACGAGTAGGGAACATGCTGATGATGACTTGCTGCGCTTACTCTCGATGCCGTAGACGAGGGAGAGAGCTTAACTGAGAGCATATTGGAGCGAAAATGCTCCGTGCTTGCAGCTCGCCTAAATTCAAGTTTGCACTTCCTGTCGTCGACGAGGCGCAGCGATCGTACTGACACCCTCCCAACAGCTATGCTTTGCGCTTTGCCACAAAAGCTGCAAATCGGCAATTTCGGGCCAAACTGGTGCCAAGTGAGTGCACCCTCTGCAAAGCGGAATAAGTGCTCTTCGGCCTCTTTCTGATGGACCGATCGACATCATGGAGCAGGAAAGACATCTCGCTCGACAATCGGATGCCCGTCGTTCAGCGAGCATCACGAATGGCAGGTTTGGACGTGGGCGGTGGTTTGGTGCGAGATAATCGGCTTATTAAATCCAAGCGAATGTTGATCGTAAGGTCAACATCGCACAACTCGAGCACAACTTGAGTCTGCGTACGCCGATTGGATTATTCAATGGCCGTGTTCCGAGATCGAGAGAACCCATTCACGATTGTGGTGGGTTAAGACTAGATTGGCGCATTGCAGGCCATGCATTGACCGGACTAGCCCTAACTGAACCACTTCCTCCGTAAGAGGGAGGTGCTAGGAGCGTAGAATGTCGGCTTCAAAATCATGGACGACGCCGACGTCAGAGGTTCGACAGACATCGTTCCGCTTGCGAGCGTGTGCGCAGCTACAGCTTCAATATGTGAGCATCGAGTTGAGAATGAACTGTTCATGGGCACAACATCCTGCGGCGGGTGGAGTGCCTTTCTGTTGATTCTGTTCTGCGCATTGCCCCCACAAGCTCTGCAGGTGGAAGCAATCGAGCTGATGAGCCCTATCATTCCTCTCCTTGTCGGCATCTCGTGATAGAACAACCTTGTCGTTGCTGGCGTCATCATCGACCCTCGCATGGATGCTGAAAGACACAGCACGGCTCTTCGGGTCGGCATCCTGGATCGAATCGAGAGACGGCAGAAGCAGTCCATGTTCGCGCAGGTAGAGACTCGCTTGGCGACGACCAAGTTGCCAATGCCTGAAGGTTAGACTCGTGACTCGAACGATCCCTGCGATACGGAGAAGCAGCGGTCTTTGGAGTAAGATAAGCTGAATCTGCCGCGGGCGTTTATGTTGCTCGACTGCACAGAACTGCATCGTTTAGGTACAGCCATCTGACTGGTCTCTGTGGCAACATCGACCCATTCTTGCTGCGCTGGGAAAGATACTCCGCCCACTACCGAGCGAGATCCGACAACCCACCCTCTCATCTCTGCTTTGACTTCTCTCTCGGTTACCCACCCGCCGAGGAGAGTGATCAGGGCTGCAGCCCCAATGGTTCTCTGCGGATCAGAAGGTAAGAAGAAAGAAGTTGTCGTGAACACTCAACGTGCCCGTATTTTCTGCGACAACATTTCTCGTCGATTTCTTTTTGGATGGAAACCTAAAATTTGACCCGAATTAGAGTTAACTACAGTAGCTTCAGGAGAAGGTTGGACCCCTTTCTGATCCTGAATTCACGATTCATGATTCACGATTGTCACACACAGCTTAACGTGAGGCGAACAACATCTGTGACACGCGCAGGCTTAGTGCTTTCCGTCACTCGACATCATTCGTGATTGACACACTCACTCATTGCTGCAACACTGGAAGGGTTAGGCTGCCGATGTTGCTGCCCCTTTCCCCAAAACTCCTCACTTTTGCATGAACTGACTCAGCTCCAAGATGATGCGCTGTTGCTTAGCATAGCATCAAAACGGCTCATCCGATAAAGACAACCCGAAGATCCGCGAGGTTTCACCGTCATGCGTCGCGAGGCTCTCCGACGAAATGCGACGTCGCCTTCGCCTGACGCTTCTCCCACGCCACCGGCCGTTGCCGCTCTTACTGCTCGAAAGGATGTTTCGCTATCCTTTGTAACATCGGCTCCGTTCCGGGACGTCGCTTCACCGATGAGCGCTTCACATGCTTCGCTCAGCACAGATCCTGTCCACGCTACACTCTCACCGCGACCCATGTCTCCAGCTGCCTATCGCATTGATTCAGCCAACACACACAGCAACATTAAAGCCGCTCACGCTCCGAGTTGCCCACGTGACGCCGGAATCCATCATGTCAACAATGCGTCACAATCGATTTCGGCGACGCCATCGAGTTCCAGCACAAAACGTCTCTCTTCAACCTTTTCGACGGAGCCAAGCCGCACTGACAAAGCTGCAGAACGGGCGTTCTACCGTCGCATCCTTTTCCAAGACCTTTCGGCTTCGACCGAGGCTCCATCCATCACAGACGATGCCGATCTGAATCACGAGATCTACCTATTGCTTGCTTACCTGCTGCGTGAGACGGTGCTTCCGTGGTACAGCAAGCTGACGCCTGACCGCGAGCTTCTGACCCAGATCACATTGATCATCACATCGATCATCAATACCGTGATCGAACGTCAGGCTGCAGGAAGCTCTGCTTCTGCGGTCTCATCGACCGCCTCGGAAAGCGATATCCACGCACCAAGGTCTGCTTCACATGCCGACCTGCCAAGAATTCATACTATGCTCTCGCGCGACATACCGCTCATTTTGCGGCAACACTGCTTAGACTTCAGACAGGCACAAGCCAAGGCTGAGAGTACATGGGCTCCTCTGGGTGCGCAATCGGCCTCGTCAGTGGCTTCGAACTCCCTATCTCAGGCTGATTCTGACGAACGATTGCGCCAACAGGTCTTGGAGCAATTGTCACCGTTTTATCAGGAAGCATTCGATCCTTTGCCTAGTGCGACTCGGTCTGTATCAGCGTTGCAACTGGCTTTGCACTTTCAAGCAACGTCGCCGCATCCTGGTCTGAACCCTGCGACAGGTACGTTGGACGGAAAGATTGATCTCGCCTATCTACGGATTGCCGTGCTAAATCTGCTTTCATCGCTGCTGCCTGCTGATGAGTTTGCTCCGGATACGGAAAAGTTCATTGTTCGCGATGTGCTTGTGACGGTACTTCGAGGCGCTCTTGCTCGCTCGTTCCGGCCATGGTTTTTTGTGCAGAGCTTACACAAGGCGCTGGATGCAGCTGGCTGGCCGGCTGATCCTACACCTCCACCTGTCGAGTCGCACATCGACACGGATGATTCGGCTAGAGTTTTGGTCGACAGAAGTGCGGTTGCAGGTCGAGCTCCAACAGCAGTCTTACGCATGATCACTCGACTGCCAGCGATGCTTCTGCATGCTTGGACGCTCATCATCTTTACAGCCCTGCCGTTTCTTGTGCGCGCCTACCTGGATCTCTTCAACGTGCAGCGGGCCCGCAGGCGGCGCACACAACATCAGCCCAGGCCGGACAAAGTGTCGACCCTTCTACGCTCTTCTAGTGTTAAAGGTGGAATGTCATCTTCGCTGTCTACAGGCAGCTTCTTCGAACGCAAGATGCATGGCAGATATCCTTCGCACAGGTTCCATTCTAGCAACGATGACACCATCACGGCGCAAGGTCACCTTTCGGCGAGCGATGTCAATTTCTCTGCGATGCTTGATCCGCACGACGTGGTGCAAGACGGAGCAAAGGAGGAGGGCAAACGAACAGTCGATGATCGAGATTTGGCACCCGACTACGTTGGCAATTGGCTTGATACTCTCGAGGAAGTGCTCCTTACCAACACACATGCAGTGTTGAGGGCACTTCTTGGTTTGATGAGGACGGCAGTGGTCACGAGCGGGCTAGCTGAATCGATGAACCGCATGCTGATGCGCAGAATCAACAGCGAGCTCAGAAATACGCAGAAGCTCAGCCAGATGGTACGCGAGCTTCGCAGGATTTTGCTGCCGGATGGACATCTTCCACCATCGGTTCCCGATCCCGACATAGAAACGCAAGAGACCGAGTGGATTCGTCTTCGGGCCCGACTGGTGTGTGCAACAGCTGGGCCGAACGAGAAGAGCCAAAAGGCCTTCGTGCCATGGCTCGTCAAGAGGATGCTGCTGGGAAGTGCAGACGACGGACTGAGTCGTGGCGATTCGGACGCAGGCCTCCAAGACATCCAGATTCAAGTGCAACGGCTCACGATGTGGCTAGAGCCCTTTTGCTCTCCGCAAGCCGCTGGTCCAAACACTCTGTTAGCAATCTTGCTATTTGAGCGAGTCGTTGCCGCCATATGCCCTGATTTGACACTTTCGTAGCTGTCAAAGGCGGGAGGTCTTTCTTGAAAAGTCATGCTCAATTATACCCAAATCTAGACATGCTTCTGCCCTCACTGTAGTGCAATCTTGAATGGGTGCTGGGAAGGGCGATACCAATCGTGAATCACGAATCACGAATCACGCACCAGGAATTTCTTCGATCGCGTATCGGCCATCTGTTAAATTGTAAAGGGATGAACGGTCCATCGAGTCACGAGCGCGAGAGAGTCATTCACGATTTCTAAAAACAGCTACGAGTTGATGTGATTTCATCGGCGATGCTGTAAGCCGGTTTTCACGCGAACCCGAGCCGATGTTGAAAATGTGGACTCGGTTGTCCGCTGGTTTCAGCTGTCAAATATGAATCACCTCTTTTAGTCATTAGAGACGGCTTACTCTGTTTATGGCAGTTTCGCGATGAGACTCCACAGCTTCGAGTTGTGGTGAAGATAGCTGATGAAAGAGGTGAAGGCTGCCGATATTTTCTCGCTGTCTGATTGCGACGAGGCGTCGTGCTGAAAAGCTAACCAGCAAGTTGAACGTGAGAGCCCGAGGAGAAAAAGTAAGAGTGCATATAGGTCTGTTTGGGCACGGCAGCTCAAGAGCCGGTTCACATGCGTTCGCTGCGAGTGAGACTGCGCTGAGCAGCGTGGAATGCTTGCAATTTTTTTTTCGTAGTCGAGGAACGTGGAAGATCGAAGCGAAGTATTTTCTCCGACTCGATGTTCTGGCTCAGTCGTGAGTTCACTGAGCCAGTGTAAGGCAATCGTGAATGACGAATGAATCAGCGTCAAGGAGATTTTTTTCGCGCAATATTTGACCGGGCGCAGCCGAAGTTTTCCTGCGACGAGCGGATCGACAGTTTGGTGCTGAATCGCGAGCAGATAACGTAAGTTTCAAAAGAGGCATGGAAACCACGAATTTCCTGAATCGACGGTCGAAAGCGTAGTCTGTGTGCACATCCATACATGGACCAAGTTACTGTTGTCCATTAGTAATAGTGGAAAGAGATTCGTTGATGGTATATATGCAGGAGACTAACCAACGAAGATGGAGTGTGAAAGATCTGCTAGCGACGATCGAGGTTGCGCAGCCGCGCATGCCTGAGCGATAAGGAAATAGCTGCAAAGATTCCGCTAACATAGCTTCAAGCGCTGTTAGAGGTAGCGTGCTGTGAGCTGTGGTGTGCGATACAGCTGATGCGCTTGCAGTCACGAGTGTGGCTGCCGACCATGCAAAACAGTCAACCCACTTGACCCTCAAAGCCTCATCCGGATCCAGTCGGGCATTGACGTCCTCCCTAACCCTGCGTCGCCAGCCTTCCACAACCCTCTCGAAACCGGTGCTCTCTGGTCCCTGCCCGTCCCCGCGCAAAGCTTACCTTTCACGACGATTTGTGCTCCGGCAACCCCGTGTTTGAGTTTCAAATCACGAATCCTGCTCAATCCACTCGTCTCTATTGGCTGTTTCTTTTGAGCGGTTGTGACCTTGCCCCCACACCTGTTACTTTGGAATTATCGATCAAGGCTGGCCTATACCTATCGACCTTGCTACCACCATAACACACGGTCAATTGCTCCGCGACACCTCGCACGACCTTTTCATCACGAACTCCAACTCATCGAATTGTTCCGCACGCGCACTCTTTTGTTACCAACCATGTCGAAGCTGGGTGACTACGCCGCCGTCAAGAAAGACATTCTTGCTGTGCTTAAGCAGCCCGAGTACGATGACGGCTCCGCTGGTCCCGTTCTCGTCCGCCTTGCATGGCATGCAAGTGGCACTTACTGTGCGCGCACCGACACAGGTGGATCCAACGGCGCTGGCATGCGCTACGAAGCAGAAGGTGGTGATCCAGCCAACGCCGGTCTTCAGCATGCCCGCGTCTTCCTGGAACCCATCAAGGAGAAGCACTCTTGGATTACCTACGCCGATCTCTGGACGCTTGCTGGTGTAGTTGCTATCGAGGCGATGGGCGGTCCTTCGATTCAATGGAAGCCTGGACGCACCGATTTTGCCGACGACTCTCGCTTGCCACCCCGCGGTCGTCTGCCCGACGGCGCTCAGGGTGCCGACCACCTCCGATTTATTTTCAACCGCATGGGCTTCAACGACCAGGAGATTGTTGCCCTCTCTGGCGCACACAACCTTGGCCGATGCCATTCTGACCGTTCCGGCTTTGAGGGTCCCTGGGTCAACTCGCCAACCCGTTTCTCGAACCAATACTACAAGCTGCTGCTCAAGCTCAAGTGGCAACCAAAGAAGTGGGATGGGCCCTTCCAGTACGTTGCCAAGGCACCGGGAGCTGACGACGACGACGAACAGCTCATGATGCTCCCCACCGACTACGCGCTCATCCAGGACGAAAAGATGCGCCCTTGGGTTGAAAAGTACGCAGAGGACCGAGATGCCTTTTTCAACGATTTTGCTAAAGTGTTCGCTAAGCTCATCGAGTTGGGCGTTTACCGCGATGAGTCGGGCATCGCGAGAGCAGACAAGATGAAACAGTTCAAGGGAGAGTACAAGTCAGCTCCGCAAAAGTCGCCTGTTCCGGGCGCACCGGGGGCAGGCAAGGACGGAGAGGCCAACCCGCTGGCACGTCAAAATGAAAGGGCTCACGGACAGGCGCAGCACGCCCTCGCCAAGCTTTAATCGTTCTCTCGCAGCATTCTTAACATATGTATCGTGTTTGTCGTCCCTCTTGACAGGCTCCCTTCAATAGATATTGCGTTATACTACATAGATGTGTGTCATATGATGGTATGCGGCCATAGTTGTGCTGCCACATGCACGCTCTGAGAAGAGTGACGCTTGGAAACACTTGCAAAGCAGACTCAACAGTCACTTGGCAAGTACACGAGATGGCATGTCTTCATCCTTCAAGAGAAATGGTGGGAATGCCTCACCAGCTCTTCTTTCACCTATTTTAAGTGTGTTTTCTACCTCATTGTGCAAGATGAGCTTGAGGCCTTTCTTACCAATCATCATCGACAACCGTCTCTGGCTCCTCGATAGCTACGCCCCTCTCTCTATATCTACTTGCAACGTCCTCTGGGCTAGGATCCTGCTTTCCCTCTGGGCCCTTCTCAATTCCCCTCCTCTTCTTGCTCTGTTCTTCCATTACCTGCAATGCATTTGGCCCTATGGGCCAAGTTCCATCAACATGCCAGCTGGCTTTGAGTGTTTGCACAACGATGTTCATCGGTAGGCCGCGGTTGGGTCCTGCGCCTGTGATCGGCTTGCCTGTATCGAGAGCTGCATGGATACGTTTCAGGATGACAGGCCATGCTGTGTCTCGAAGTAAGGTTTCGGAGTGCGATGTTTGGGAAAGCGTGGTGCGGGTCCGCGCGAGCGTGGTCAGAAATGAGGGGGTGGCCAGTGGCGAAGAGGCTATGGGCGTGAGGTGTGATCGGACATCGCGACAACTGCCGTTAGGCATGACACCGCTACATTCAGCGTGCAGCGAGGCACCACAACGAGAAGTGGCTGGTGGACAACAAAGGTCTGGATGTGATTGGAATCATGAGGCTCTCAACAAGTCTAGCCAAACGTGAAATCAAAGACCTTCCTGTGAGCGATCCAACTGAAATTTTCATCGCGAGATTGTTTCAGATTCTCCCGATTCGTGAATCACAATTTGTAATCTAAAGATTGTTTGTTAAGTTGAAAGCGGAATGCTGCTCTGCAGTAAGCCCCTGAAGAACTTTCCGTCCTGAGACGTGCTCTGGCGGGGTGTCTTTTGGACAGGCCGATTCGCGATTCACATACACCCTCAGGGGTCCCCTGCAGCTTATTAGTAAGGTTCAAGGAACGAGAGCAGTCAATCGCTTGAAGACCATATCAAAGACTCGAGTCTGGGCATTAACTTTAGCGCATTAAGTGGGAGCTGGGTACTCCCAGTTCTGGGGAAAAGAAGTCTTGACAGGCGCTGACACTCAAATGCAGGGTCAAGCAAAGGCGCGTTGTCCTAACGGCTCACTTTTTGCAGCTTTACTGGGCTCATGTGTAAACTGTAGCAAAGGATCACTTGATCTGATGAAGTTCATTCATGAGCTGACCCCTAAGTGGATGTCTTGAGTACACTTAATGACGGCGTGAGAAGCGGGCCGCTACCAGTGTCTTTACTACCATCATCTTGATCACTTCGACGTTGTTGGACGTTGCCGATTCATTGCCTCGACTCTTACGCCAGAGACAGGAACTCGCTCAGCATTGATTACACGAGCGACCAGGATGAGGTTCGGCACGAACAGCGCAACGTCGACAGTGACAACTGCCTTGGTGATGCTGAGCTTGCTTCTTGTCAACACATGGATGCTGACTGCTCAAGCCCAGCCAATCACAGATAGCCGAATAGTAGCCAAGGCTGAAAACAAGCGGTCGCCGAAGCCAACACCCTTGCCACGAGTCCCTACACTCAAACCGCGCTCTACTCCAGACGAGGTATACGAATTCTACTCACCTCGTCAACTTGGGGACAGTCACGCTGGTCTGTTGCTAGACCGACGTGGTACACCCGTTGAGCGTCAGGACAAGCCCTCAGTTCCGTTGTCTTCTCTCGGTCCGCCCACCTTCCCTGCCGACATACCTTCCTGTCCAAAATGCCAGGAGCGCTACTCATCCTTATCATCCTGCATGGGCGCATCCGCTGTTTTCGCCAACGCTTCTTCCATATTCAACAATCCCATCGGATACATCAACGTTATCAAATGCGCCTGTACGGATACGTTCCAAGCGGTCTACCCTCAATGTCTCGACTGTTTCCAGCGAACAGATCAATGCTACTACTTGGGAACCGATCCGCAGGGAACCGGGGCAAATGACATCTTATCCAATGTGAGGAACATATGTGGATTGGGATCGGCTCTACTTGGTGGTGTGGCGAGCGTCAATGGCGATATCGGAACTGAAGTGCCGAGCCAGCCGGGGACGTATACGGATGTTACGACAACGGGAGCCGGGTATAAGGATGCTAGTACGGGTGCGATATTCCAAAGCTCGGCGGGCAGATCGGCGATCGACCATGCAGTGAAGGGCTGGAGAGTGACGGCGATCGTGGCCATGATCACAGGATTCGCCGTGGTAGGCGGAGCTGTGAGGACTGTGCTTTAGGAAGGATCATGGATCGTGTGCTTGTAGTTCTGTGGTTTTTTCTCATGCCTCTTGATGACATGACGTTTCGGTCAGACTCTGTAACGACACTAATGCGAATTCTATTGACATTCGTAATTGATATTGAGATCGGCGGCCTCTCTGACACGCAAAACGCATGTGGTAGCAAGAGTATGCAAGGCGAACGTCTCTTCTCGGAGGAGCAACGTGCTACGGTACATCAATCGTGAATTTCGACCATTTGTGGGGTACAAACAACCACGAGTCGTGAATCACGAGTAATGTAAATTGACAGGTAAGATGATCGGAGTGGGCGCGAAAGGACAACGCGGGGGAAAGGAGAAAACACCGCGTGGGGCCGATGCTAAGTTAAACCTACGTTACGATTCAGACCGCCGGTCACTGCACAGCACAGCAGCATGTGCACACAATCACGAATGGTTGTGTTCATGAAAATGTCGGCAATCTTGAAGGAGCCCACCATGATCAAGCATGGCATCTGGCGCGTCTAAAAGCACATCCATTTTGTAGAAAAGGTGTGTGTGAAGAGCACAGGCTCGATCGGAGGTGCCACTGCCGAGCCCTTCGGTATGGCAGGACCGAGAAGGTGAAGAAGCGAGTCAGACGCCGGCTGTTTGGCCCGTTGAGGCGCAAGCAGAACCGTGGAACGAGGCTCAATATATAGTCTTGGACTGAATATTCCTGGTTCCCCCTTTGGCTACTCCTTCTCCAGTGTTATCAGGCTCCCTCCAGATCACAGTCGACTCGTAGCGTTGGGTGATAACGCCATCAACGGCCTAAACGTCAGCGACTAGCACTTGTCACACACGATGACGACCGATTCACCCTCTTTTTCCCTCTCGCCGGCCCAAGCCGCGAGTTTAGTGGACAAGCTCATCCATAAGCTCCTGCACAATGAAGATCGCGATGGCAAATTTCTCCTTGCACTCGACGATGGTCGTATCATCGACACCAAAGGCTGGGCGGGCTGGGAGTGGACACACGGTGTCGCTCTGTATGCGCTCTTCGAACACCACCGCCTCACGAACTCCACAACGTCTCTCGACATTATCGCGCAATGGTTCCGCGATCGATTCGCCGAGGGCGGCACCACCAAAAACATCAATACCATGGCAGCCCTCTTGTCTCTCGCATTTGTTTACGAACTCGACCCCTCTTCTCAGCCTGAAAACAGAACGCATCTTATCGAGTGGGCAGAGTGGGCGATGAACGAGCTACCAAAGACATCAGAGGGTGGATTCCAACATATCACATACGATTCGGAAAACAAAGGTCAGCTTTGGGACGATACGCTCATGATGACCGTCTTACCTTTGGCCAAGATCGGCAAAGTGCTTGGGATTGAACGGTACGTTCAGGAAGCAAAGTACCAGTTCTTGCTGCACGTCAAGTATTTGTACGATGCAAAGAGCGGATTATGGTTTCATGGATGGACGTTTGAGGGAAGACATCATTTTGCCGGTGCTCATTGGGCAAGGGGAAATTGTTGGATCACGTTGGCCATCCCACTGCTCTTCCACATCTTGGGTGATGAGGATGTAGATCTCATCGATCGTACTTCCTTCTTTGCACGACACTTGGTGGGGACATTGGAGGCTCAAGTGGATGCCCTGTTGCCTCTCCAGGATGAAAAAACAGGGCTATGGCATACGCTGTTGAAGTACGACGATTCGTACGTCGAGTCTTCGGCTACGGCTGGATTCGCTGCCGGAGCCTATCTGGCGCTGAGATTTGGATTGATCAAAGACCATAACAAGAAAAAGGCGTATGAGGCGATGGCGGATAAAGCACTCAAAGGCGTAGTAAGCATGATAGCCGAGGATGGACAATTGCAACAGACTTCTTTTGGTACAGCTATGGGTCATGATCTAGACTTCTACCGGAACATCGCCATCACGCCCATGCCTTACGGTCAGGCTTTGGCGCTGTTAGCTATTGTGGAAAAGATGGCTCTCGCCGACGTAACTGCCCCCGACGAAGCTTGACCTTTCTTCACAACATGATGTACAAGTGTGAGTTACAGCAAGTTAATCGAGTCTGTTCCCATGCTTTCTACCACTCTACAAAGGCACAGCAGGCATGACCAACGTCTCCGGTACAACGTATCCAAGCTTGCGATGAGCCTCTTTGAGCGTCAAAATTTGCTTCCCTTCCGTATCAAAATTGCTTTCATCCAGCCAGGTCTGTATCGCTGCTTTCCTGTTTGGCCAATCATCATCGACGATAGCAAACCAGGCCGTGTCCCTGTTCCTGCCTTTCAACACGAACATTTTTCTGAACAGTCCTTCGTACGTGAAGCCATAACGAACAGCAGCGCGCTTCGAAGGTCCGTTCAAGTTGTTGCACTTCCACTCAACTCTTCGGTATCCCAAAGTGTCAAATGCGTGTGACATCAAGAGGTATACAGCCTCGCTTGATTTCCTTGATCGTTGGAGCAGGGATGAAAAGAGCACGTTACCGATCTCGATCGTTCGATGCGTGGGGTTGATGTTCAGATAAGAGATAAGTCCGAGCACTTTACAAGTAGTTTTATCCATGACGGACCAAAAGACCATGTTGTTCGAGGAGCCTGTGCGAGCAGCCATGTACGCTTCGAAGCGAGTGCGATCGCCGTTGAAGGACGGTTCAAGCATGTAATCCCAGAGCCTTTCGTGCTCGGACAGGCCGACGAGTGGGAAGAGTGCATCGGTGTGATCTACTGAAAGTGGTACAAGGTCGATGTACTGGCCCGGGATCGTTACGCGCGACGGGTACGTGGCTGGCTCGGTAGACACTATCGGACCCAACCGTTGGAGCGCTTCTTCTTCACTGAGCGACAACATCTTTCAAGATCGGTTAGGGAGTGTGGTGAAAGCAAAGTTGATGGATGTCGTTGGAACTGAATGAACACTGACCCTTTTAACTCACGACTGGCTGTTCGAGTCAGAAGTCACAGCTGCAGAAGAGGTACAGTCAGAGTCACCAGGAAGGGTTTCTCGATTTTGGCCGCTCAAATCACCGTGTTTTAAGATGACTCGGCGCCAAACAAACTCTGTGACTTACTGTACCACAACCACAGACCACGTGTTTTCGTTCATTCCGAGAGCACGCGGCGTTTGATTTCGGCATGGCACTGTATCGTTCAGATTGCAGCCTATTTGGCTACATATCGCTCTTCTTTCTCCTTCGCTTGACTCCTGCCGCTTCCGCCGAAATCTTTTCGTGATCAGCAATCAGTTCAAGCGGCGGAGCACCTTGTGCTAGTACTACCTCCTGAGCGTTATCGACCATAGCCGCCATTGCACGCTTTTTCTGCGGTGCATTCAGTGCTGGTGTCTTGGCGGTCGGCTTGGTTGTGTCAGGCTTCTTTCCGGCTTTCTTCGGCTTGAGATCCCCAACATCTGCAGGAAACCCATCTTCATCAGCATTGTCCGAATTGTCAGCATCTGCATCTGCGCCGCTGCCTGGCTCGGTCCCGTAGGGCCGCCTTTCTCTTCCCGCCTTCAGCTCCGCTCGCACCCAGTCAGCTTCTGCATGCATATCGCGCAGCACCTCTTCGCCCGTCTTCACATAGCCTTCTTCTCCGAACTTGGGATCAGGCGGAGCCAGCTTGATGCCTTGGTCATCACCGACGTCGGCACCGGGACCAGTGTAGGCCCTACCAAGACGTTTAGCCATTTGCTTGGACTTTGCAATAGCGCGTTCGGCGACGGTTAGACTCTCAGGGTTGAGCTTGACAGGCGAGGATGGTTCTGATACGCCGCGTTGCTTGTCAGGATCTTGCTTTGCTTTACCTTTGCGAGGTTCGCGAGGGAGGCGTTCACCGCCGAGCTTGCTCTTACGTCCGGATGTCTTGACGCCAATGTCTTTAGCTGGAGGTCGCAAAGAATCGCGCTTCACCGGACGCAGATTGTAGATTCGGTAGAGCTCGAGTACGGCCTGCTCCTTGTCCTTTGCTTCGATCATGAGATGCGCGTCGGCTGGCAAGTCGGGAGGAAGGAAGCCGCAGCGGTCCGAGTGAGCGCGACGCTCTCGCAGGTTAGTCGCTCCTGGTCGCGGCTCCGAAAGATGATACTTGGGTCGGATACCCTTCTTGTGCCAAATGGCTTGAATCTCGGGCAAAAGCTCAGATGGAGGACGTGAGGAAGGGCGAAGCAGATCATGGTGAAAGTCAAAGACCATGGGGATGTCGAGCTCTTTACAAAGTGGAAGGAGCTCTTCAGCGCTCCATGCCATTTCGTCATTCTCGAGCACCAGACGATCCTTGACATTTTGAGATAGTCGCGTGGTATAGGTGACGCGCATGCGGTCAAGTGTGGCCTGCCGATCGCCGAAGGTGCCTCCTCCGTGGATGATCATGACGCTGTCCTTGCCCAAGCCCATGAGGTCGAGCATCTCACAGTGAGAGGTAAGATCGCGAATGCTTGCTTCAATCACCTCCGGGCGATTACTTCCAAGCTGAGTGAACTGACCTGGGTGCATCGTTAGACGGTGTCCAAGCTGCTTGGCCAGGTCACCGGCTGCGCGCAGTTCCTTTTCGGCGTATTTGAGCGAGTATCCGTACTTTTCGTGCGATGCAAAGGGAAACACTTCGGAAGAGAGACGCATGAACTTGATGTTGTTTTCCTCGTTCCACAGGATCATGGGAATTATATCACGCGCATTGAGACGGCCCAATTCCTTGATATACTCGGGTCCCTGTTCGTCCATTGTCTTGATACGGGCAGTACGGCTGGAAAAGATGGGTGGGTCTTGCCATCGCAGGACTGTGTTGAGACAAGCATAACCGAGCTCACCTTGGAAGCCACCGCTCCTCTCTTGTTGCTTTTCCGGTCGTCCCTCCAAGCGGAAGTCACGTTTAGGAACGTCTGGAATCTCGTAAACAATGTCTTTCTTTTTACGTTTTGCTAGCCGACGTCCATTCTTGTCTCTTCGGACAGGACCACCTTCCTCATCGAGCTCGACTTGATACTCTTCGCCATGAACGTTGACGCGCGTTTCGAAGTGGGTGGGGGTTTCTACTTTTTCCTTCTTGGAAGCTCTTGTGCGTTTCGCTTTGAGTACTTTTGAATCTTCACCGGCAGATGAAAGCTCGGATGAATCGCTGCTAGGTGGTGTTGGGGGAGGTAATTCTGCCTGACTGACGATCTGTTCGACTCCCTTGCGCGATATCGCCCGAGTTGAAGAGCCAGCTGTTGAAGCGGATGAAACTGGCTTGCTAGAGGCACTCTTTGTGGTTTTACGGGCGCGTTTGGATAGCGGAGCTAGCTTAGCAGGATCGGCTATGCGAGTGTCAAGGTCAGGCTCAGCATAGCTTGTTATGGTGCTTGCCGAAGCACGCGTGCTTCGTCGAACCATTGTAACGGTGGATGTCCGGATGCTTCTTCGGCTTTCAATGTGAATGGAAAGGGCTGGCGAGAGCACCCTGCGGTATAGTGACAAAGAGTATAGCCGCGTTGAGGCGTAGAACCGATGGCAGCCCAACATGCACTGACAGCAGGACGAGAGTCGAGTCTGTGTGCAGATTCGAGCAAAGCCTTGTATGAGAATCGTGTAAGTGGCTAAAATAGAGGCATAGGGGCTACGGGTGACTGTGGTGGAAGGAATGGAACCCGCGCTGTTGGTCTCTGCGTGTGCGTCCGTTCTATATGTGACGAGAGCGGAACGAGGTGACGCACTTTCCATCCTGATCAGACAGCCCACTGCGATATCCAATCGTTTTCTCTGTACGATCAGTCACTACTCTTCAGATTGACTTACCCGAGTCAGAGATGGTGAGCTCATAGTGCGTTTACAGCCGCCGCTGCAGGGTCTGCTGCACGGCATGCATGTGGAGGGTGGCGAAAGGTCAGAGTCAAGCACGAACACGAAAGAGAATTTGGTCTTGTTCAAAACAGAGATCCAACAAACGCTAAAATTTTGCCTTGCTTACCAATCGGAAGATGCTTAGCTGAGATTCACGATTGCTTTCGCCAAGGGCCACCCTTGAAACTGTCATGTTCTCGTTGCAATCGACGATACCTAACACTATCTTCTTTGGGCCATCAGACCGCTGCTTTGTTCTGTGCGCTTCAAGATGGTAGTACTTGTCACTGTCGCACGAGCAGCTTCGGTCCGATCAGGCGCTGCTATGAAGCTCGCATCAAGGACCCTGTGCCATCAAACATCTTCGTCCGTGCGAGCATACTCGACGTCTTCTGGATTCAAGATCACCGCCGCTCGCATCACAGCGAACGGAAGCGCCTCTCAAAGACCTACTCGAAATGGCGCTCGGTACTCTGCTGCTGCTGCTGCGGCAGCCATCACTGTCGTGGCTCTGACTACATGGCGCGCTACCTCCTCACCGTTGCACAATGAGGCACCTGCTCAGTCTGTAGCCTTCAACGACGATATTACACCCACCACGATGTCACAACAAGATCAGATGCGACAGCGCGCAAAGCTTCAAGGTGTCTTTGCCTGGGGTTCCAATCGGTACAATGTCGTTGCGCCCGATGCTCCTCAGGTGACGCTAATCCGCTCACCGAGGTCCATTCCCTTTTTTGACGGCGTCGCGCTGCGAGATATCAACCTGCAAGAAAAACATGGAGTAGCAGTAGATGCCAATGGTGATATCTATCAATGGGGTCTCGGATTCTTCGACCCTTCCGTACGTGAAATGACCGCGGTTGAGGATGTTCCACTCGGTCGTCGCCGCGAAAAGACTGGTGCTAACCAAAATGCTCCGCTTGGCAGCACCGCTAGCTTGGTTCTCAATCCAGTCAAAACTCTTACCGGCAAGAAAATTGTCAAGGTTGAAGCCACGGAGGAAAAGGTGTACGCGCTGTCCAAGGACGGTCATGTCTACGTCTTTTCAGCGGTGCAGCAGCTTCAGGCAAAACCAAAATACCCTGGCTGGTCGCCCAACCCACTTAAGCTTTTCAACGCCTTTGCTAGCGCCACCATCGATCACGAAGTGCTTCAGCCTGCTCCTTCTGTTCGCTGGGGTAGCACGGAAAAAGCGGTTGACATTGTAGCTGGAAACCACCACCTACTGACCATCTCTAACAAGGGTCGCACGTTTGCGACACCCATTGGCGAAGAGGGTAATGCCTTTGGTCAGCTCGGTACCCGACGGGTCTGGCTCAATTCTCCAAAGACTCCAGACAGTAAGGCGGGCTATATCGAGACGCTTCTCGAGCCACGCGTCTTTGCGGAGCTCGAGGAGAACCACGGCGGACGCCCCATTGCGACTCTCGTTCCGTCAGGCTGGCTGCCTGCTCCATCGTCAGAGACCAACCGCACCTCCAAGCCCAAAGCCATCGACGAAGCTGTGTTCGAAACTAGCACCAACCCAGCACCGCCTCCTAAGCCACTCACCGAGCCATCTGGTAGCATTAGATGGTGCACGACGCTCCACGAGATTCCTGCCCTGCGCAATATCAATGTGGTTCAGATCGCTGCGGGAAGTGAGCACTCGCTAGCTCGTACCTACGACGGTCGCGTGCTTTCATGGGGCCGCCATACACATGGTCAGTGCGGACTGGGTCCTAGCTTCAGCATGGAATGCGTGCCCGTCCCGACTGAGGTGGTGCTCAGTCGATCGTTCCCCAACAGCTCAGCCGATGTGCGGGCGAGCTCGATCGCAGCAGGTGCCGACAACTCGTTCTTCATGACGACACGCCGCGAGCCCAGCAGTGTCGGAAATGGACTCAAGATTGACCTGCTTGCTTCGGGCAAAGGTCAGTGGGGTACGATTGGGAATGCGATGTGGAGTCAAGTAGTATCACAACCTTCTCGCGTCAAGACGGTCTCGGGGTTGATGGAATTTTCCGAGGCAACTGGCATGACGCACCCCGTTCCTATTCACAGTATCAGTATCGGAAAGCCCGGTCACGCCGCTCTCGTGTTGGACACGGTCGAATCAGCTGGTCACCTCGCTTTTGGCAGAGACGTGATGGTGTGGGGCGCCAACGCTGGATTCCAACTCGGTCTTAGCAAGCGATCCAACCTGGCCGTGCCACAGCATCTCAAACCACTACCTGCGCTGACCTCCACAGTGGGTGGCAGCATCATTTCGGAACAGGACGGTCTTGTCGTCAACCCGGCAAAGACAGCCGCTTTCGCCGCGACCACCTTGCCGACAGTGGACCCGAAGCTGCGAGAAGCAGACATCAACTCGGGCGCACTCACGCATATGCCGCACAACCGACTGCAGCTCGCGTCCAAGACCAAAGCTGATACGCATCTTCCACCTACCATATTGCCCAAGGATCAGCTGGCGGCACCTGCAACCCCATCAGCGGTGCAGACGGGTAAAGTGAAGAAGGGTTTGATGCTCGAGGAGAGTATCAAGGCGGGCACCGTATCGACTGTTGTGTATTGGAAGATTCTCCAGTGATTGCTAACGTGGACCTGGAAAAAAAATTATCACCCAAGTCTCAACCGTGAACATCATGAATTGAACTCTGTGCTCTTGTGGCGCTGTGATAAATCGTGAATTCACGATTGTCTCTGCTCGCGATTTCCTGTGAGAGTTGTTCGAAGCAGCATGAAAGCTTCATGTGGAGGAGTGAAATGGTGAGAAGAAATTTTTGTCGCAAGTCATGGGTGTTAGCCGAAACCCGAGCTGATGTTGTTGGAAAAATGATTCCCTCACAGTTCTCTGTCAACGTCATCCTTCCTGTCGTCATTCTATTAAGCTCTATCGTCAAGTTGGTTGTTCGGTGACAGTTTCAAAATGGCGAATACTACTGAGCTCTCTGCTCCGACAAAGCCGGAAGATGGCGACTACTCGTTAGACACGTCAGCCTTAGCCGCACTGGACAAGTTTCGATCGGAAAAGGCGGCTGAAGAAGTCTCCTTGCTGCGATTTACCCAATCCTCAACATTGTCATCCACAAGACGCAAGCCGCAGAAGAAAACGAAATCGAAATCTAGCGCGGTATCGCGGAAACTGACGGCAGAGCAAGAAGCGGCCGAAGAAGCGAAAGCGGAAGCTGCCTTGCTAGCTGAGATCGAAGCGATTGCGGATCTGGAAAGGCTCAATGGGGTAGCTCCCGATTCGTCCGATTCTATGTTGGCCAGCCTCGCCTCGCGATTGCATACCGACAGCGATGACGAAGCAACAGCCGACATCGAGGACAAAGCAGCGACGTTGGACGTCGATACTTTCCGTAAAACGTTTGGCGAGAGTTGGCAACTGTCTCAATTTTGGTACTCTGCCAAATTCGTTCACGAGCTATCGCAACTCATCTTCCAACTAATTTCGAAACAAAACGTGATTCCAACGGATTCTGCTCTTGTCAAGGAAGGATTCGGTGGGGCAAGGGTAGCGTTCCTCTGCTGTCCCACAGCATGGGTTGGGTTTGTCCACGAATACCCTGCACTCACCTCGCAAGCCTTCGTGTTCGAAGTCGACAAGCGTTTCCACGCGCTCAGCAAGACATGTTTCGTCTACTACAACCTCCACGAACCGGAAAAGGTGCCAGCAGAGCTCTTGGCAACGTTTGATGTCATAGTTGCCGACCCGCCATTCTTGAATGCGGACACGCAAGCCAAGGTCGCTACAACGGCCAAGATGTTAGCAAAAAGCCATGGGGCCAAGTTCTTGTTGTGCACGGGCGAGAGTATCGCCGAGGAGGCGAGAAAAATGTACGGCGAACCGGCATTGGAGAAGTTGGACTTGGTGGTGGAGCATCACGGATTGGCGAATGCATTTGGTATCTGGGGCCGCGTGTAGGCAAGTGAATGCATAAGTGTCTTTTACTAATGTAGTGTGTGATCATGCAGAGATCAAGCATCATAAGATGATTGTCCGTGCTGAGGTGGAGTCTAGGGGGAGTCTAGGCGGGGTCGAGACTACCCTTCAATTGCCTGCTTTAGCGCCTTGGCGTCCAAAAAGTACCTTGCATACTTTGGCTCTACGAAAATCGCCCTGCACTCCAACAACAACTTGCCCTCAACGTCCTTCAAAGTTCCCTTGACAGTCGCCTTTCTGCCCTTGTGCTCGACCAACTCGGTTTCCAGCACGATGAACTGGTTCGCCGCGGTCGGTTTTCTGTAGTCGATCTCCAATCGTGCCGTCACACCGATTTTTCCCGGCAGGTTGTACATGGCTGTCCTTGCGAGCGCTTCATCGCAGACAGTAGCCAGCATACCGCCATGAACAATCCCATCGTGACCGCACAGACTTCGACCGAGGTGCAAAATAATGGTGCTGTCTCCTTCCGTGCCTCCGAGCTGCTTGGCTCCATGGCCAGTCTTGGTAAACACCATCGGCGGAACAGCAACCATGCCTGGACCACGCAGCGAGCCAGCCGTCAAGTTGTGCTGCGCCTTTTCACGGCTGTACTTGAGGTAAGGACGTGTCATGACGTACTGGTGTGTGTCAGCTTCTCCACCTTGGACAGGCGAGGCCGAGACGGCTACATTAGCACCGGGGATACTACCGTGCGCGGCGACTTGGATCGTAGTGCTAGGATCGAGATCAGTAATGTGCCTACCCTGGGAACGGAGCACTTCGAGTTCGGCGGCTGAGCCGTGAGCCACGGAGGAAAGCTTGAGCTGTTGAATGATGGGGAGAGCGTGCAAGGCATCTTCAACTTGGCGCATGTGTGCTTCTGCTTCAGGCCCGTCGGATTTGAGGCGCGGAGGTGTGACGGGTCTGTAGAGCAGCTTGAGCACTTGGGGTGGGTAGAGTGATCCAAACAGATAGGAGGTGATGCCCACCAACGAGAGCGCAATGGTTGCTTTGACCAGTGTCCCGGTGCCAGCGGTCTTGGGTGTGGGCGAGGTGGAAAAACACCGTTGTGCTGCTGAAGGTGGCATTGTCACAGGTGTGGCAGATGTGGAAGCTATAAGCGCTCTCGAAGCCCGGCGAGGGCATGGTCCGAGGGCGTTGCTTGATGGAACAAGCCGCATCGATGACATAGCTGCTATTGACGATGTTGCCCTCATTGTAACAGGGTTGCAAGCACGATAGGATGATGGCAGAAGGACAAGAAGCAGTTTGCTGCTGAGCGTGATAACAATCAGAATGATTAAGAGGAGCACCGAGTTGATTCACGATTTGATTTGCGTCTTCTTGACCGGAACGTTCCAAGATCGTGAATAAGTTAGTTCGTTCCTCGGGAGGGGTCGCAGTCGGTGAGTGTAAGTGTTGAATCCCAGCAAAAAGAACTGCAGCACCTAGGATTCCCGCGTGGTCCCCCACCGCAGTACTGACTAGGCGACGACTTGCTTGACTGCGCAGATCGGACGGGATGCGGTATTTTCAAGTCTCTATGGCCGCAGATGTGAACGAGGATTAGAGTAGTAAACATATTGCAACAAATTTCCATGACTCGACTGCCCTCCACAAATGTAAGGTTTCTGGATCCTAAACACACACACGCACGCTCACGCGATGAGTTCTGATTTTGTTCTCAATTCACGATTCACGATTCACGATTCACGATTCACGATTCACGATTCACGATTGATGCACGCACCTCGCACACGCACTCACGACTCACGACCTGGCGTTCTTCTGAAGCTGGATCGTGAAACATGAATGAATCACGAATCGTCAATGTCTGACTGGTCGTCTTTGTGGCTCCCTCTTCCATCTCGCTCTGTGTATGATTCAACGATGCCAAAGACGTTCGAGCAAGAGCAACGCTTCTCATACCCGTGGCACGAGACAGCCAATGGTAAGTCTGATTGCTTGCGCCTCTTCGCGTTTTGTTCGTCATCACCAACGTTGCTCTTTGTTCTTGTCTCTTGGTGTGCGCACAGCGGTGTGGAACAAGTATCCTAACCCACACGCTGAGCATGTGGTATCTGTAGATGTGCTCTCGCAATCCATCGATCCGACCTCTGGATCGCTCCGCACCGAACGAATCATCGGTGTTCGCCAAGGCGCTCCCGGCTGGTTGAAGCGCATCGTCGGTGCAAGCGATGACACCTACGTTCGAGAAGTGGTCATGGTCAATCCGCTCACAAAATCCTTCCAGATGTCGAGCACAAACCTCAGCCTGAGCGACTATATGCTCGTAAAGGAGTATATTACCTATCTGCCCTCACCAATCCCAGAAGAAACTGTGTTTAGGCAGGTGGCGCACATCACATGTACAAATTTCTTCAGTGGCCTGTTGTCGTCAGCAGGTAGGAAGGTCGAAGAATGGTCCTACACCCGATTCAACGATAATGCAGCCAAAGGCAGAGACGGCCTGCAAAGCGTCTTGCAGTCTCTGTACCGCTCAGCCTCAACGAGCCCAACATGACGCACCAACCGACACACGCACACAGTAATGGGCAACTCAGACACACAGCTACAATAGACGATACCACGAATTCAAACCCTGCAAACCTAGATCATGAGACACGTGTGAAAGGTACACCTCATCTACTGCCCCTCTTCAACCTGCCTCTTTTTGCCTTTGGCATGCTTTCTCACTTCACTAGCCGATCTCTTTCCAAAGCCCAACACGTTACCCAACGTGTTTCCTCCTCCCCCGATGGGCGACTTGAACCCGGGCAACCCCGAAAACAAGGGCATCGGCACATCCTTCACCGTCGTCTTCTCCGTCTGCTCCGTTTGATCCGCCTTTTCCTTCTGCGCCTTCTTCGTGCCCAACGGCCTCACATTCACTTTTGGAGCGTTGTACCCCGCTTTACGCGGCTGATCGACCTCGAACGGATGCGCTTCCGTGTTGAACACATACCTGTCCAAATTCGCCTTGTCTGGGTCGGCAAAGATCAAGTAGAGATACTTGAACGTTTCCGCGTACAGAAACGATTCGGAATCATCCAACTTTGTCGGGCTTGTCGAGTTGACATTGGCCAACGCAGCCAACGCACCGTTTTGCTTGACGAGGCAGTTCTTGTAGATCGACGTCCAGGCGTTCCACGCAATCTCTTGCCACTTGGTATCTCCGGTGGTGCGGTAAGCGTAGAAAACTGACTCCATCACTTCCGGGCGCAGGATGTACTGCGTCACTTCAAAATCGAATCCGTGCTGACGGTAGAACTCCCGATTCTGGATCGTGATACCGTTCGTATTGTTGCCCTGTCCGATGAACACAAAGCTCTCCGGTCCAATGCCTGACGCACTCGAGCTGTACGTGTTGGCACAAGCAGCCGTCAACGCTTGGCCGTACTGTTCAAACGAAGCTTGTCCGATCATCTTTGCGCCCAAAATCCAGTTGCCTCCAGCAAAGCACCCCAAGTGTGACCATCGCGGAAGGTTGCCACCGTTCGATGCCGAGTAATCGCTAAGGTACGCCAACGAGCTCGCCTGCGTCTGCTCCGGATGTTCCACAAGGTGCTCGATGCTCGAAGCGACACTGTTGACCCAAGTGGGAATCCAGACGTCCTGATCGTCACCAATCAGATACGCGTACTTGATCAGATACTCGAAAAACGAATCGCTTCCGCCACCCCATGTCACGTAATCGTCCTTTGGCTTCCCCGTCCTCGGGTCATACACCTGAGCGAACAAGCCCGGAAACACGCCCTTGGACTGCGCAATTGCCTTCATGCTCTTCTCTGCGAGACGCAGATACTTGGCATCACCGGTGTACTTGCTCAACCGATCCATTTCCAGGATCAACGTCCCCGCTTCAGCGATTCCCGACGACTCGCACGTGTTGGGTTTTGCTAGATTGTTCCACTTGAGCGTGTTGCATGGCAAAGGATTGGCGTCCAACCAACCGGTGATCAGATGGTCGCCTACAACTTTGGCCTGGTCGATGAGTTTTGGTTCCTTCTTGCCGCCGATCTCGTAGGCAGAGATGAGGCCGGCCAGATATCGAATGTTGGTCTCAAAGAGCGAGATGGAATCCGAAGAGGTTTTCGTGAAGTCGATGCGTTTTGAAAACTCGACGCCTTGATCGTACAGATCCTTGTGGTCCATCAGGAAAGATGTGCTGAGTGAATCAACGACACTAGCTCCCCAGCCTCCAAACGCGTCCGTGAAGCCGTTGCTGAGTGGCAGAAGCGCATCGTGGCCAGTAGCATATTTGAGGTAGGCTTGGTACGATGTACGGTAAGCTGCCTTGATTTCTCTGGCGCGGGTCTTGGAAGTCTGCGATTGCGTCAGTCCGGGTTTCTGGATCCTGACTGCTTCGACGGCTGAGCTGACGGCGAGTAGCCCGACGAGGAGCGCAGTGAAGGTGTGGGCCAACATCAAGGAGAGAAGACTGTGACACGATGAATACGATATTGGGTGTGACTATGTTGCCTGTTCATGTGCTGGAGAGAGAGGTGGGGGAAGAGGGGGACTTCTATAGGGTCGTTATTAGCCGGAAACGGACAAGGAGAAGGTCAAGAGTAAACACTACCTGTAAGAGAATAGAAAGGTGAGGGAGTGAGATACGAGCTTATATGTGTGGCTAAGAAACTATCGACAAGGTATCGTCTGGCTAGAGGAACGATCGAGAAGGCTGCTTCACTTCTCAGTGAGCCCACTCGACGAGGC